>NW_020797894.1:1818852-1880909 GCF_003369625.1 Aspergillus mulundensis | reverse complement strand
GGTATATTTTTTTATTTTATATAAATTTTTAAAACTTGCACCATATAAAGCTTTAAGGTTTTATATTTTTTATATTATTAAATTTACTTAAAAATTACTATTATAAAGGTGCTTTTTCTTCCTGCCCTTTGCCTGGTAACTAGTAATATTACTTAAAATATTTAGCATAGCTATAGTTTAAGTATTTACCTGGGTATAGCTTTTTTATAAATAAAAAATTATTTAAATTATTAAATTATTTTATACTAGTATTTACTTTTATACTTTTTTTAATAGTAAAAAGCGCCCTAACTTTAGTTACTAATAGTCTTATATAAGTTTAGTTAAAAAACTTTTTTTTTTATTATAGTTTTTTTTTGCTTGGGCATGTTATTTTTAATACTTATTAAGTATAATATATAATTATTATAGCGCTTTAATTCTTAGTATTTATAAATAAGGAATTTTTTTATATATTTTTTAGGATTTTTTAGTATAGGTGTCCTCGGCGCTAATTATTATTATATTTATAAAGTAAGTATTTTTTAATTTAGTTTAGTAACTGCGTAAATTTCTTAATAATTTATTATAATTATTATTTTATATTACCCTACTTAATTAGTAAGTTATTAACTAGCACTATTTTATTATTAATTATTTTAATTAATATATTAAAAAAATTTTTTAGGTAAATATAATTTTTACTTTATAAATATTAAATTATTCTTGCCTGCGGTTTTTTACTAGAAATTTAATAAATTAAAATATTTTATAATTATTATTTAAGTAATAGGTTAGGAAGGTTTTAAAGTATGTTTTTATATTTAACTTTTAATTATTAAATTTTTTAATATTATTTACCTGGTATGGTTTTATAAATAATAACTTTTTTAAAAAGTTTTTTTTAAGTTATATTATTATTACTATAACCCCTTTAGTAATTTTTTTTAAAATTATAAGGTTATTAAAGTTTATTTAACAGGGGATTATTAGTTACTTAATAAATTAAATAAGTATATTATATATTTATTAATTAAATTTAGCCCTTATAATTTATTAGCATGCCTTTTTAATTTAAGTATAAATTTATTAATATTTTTTATGGTGTTTTTACTCCTGTAATTTCTTTTTTTTTACTAAAATTACTTTTAGTATTATTTATAGTTTTTTAATAATTTTTTTATTACTTTTATTTTCTTGCCCCTGGGCGGGCCTTTTATATTTTAATATTTTTTATATAATTTAAGGTTTAATAACAGGGGCACCCTTAAGATTTTTTAGTTAAAAGTTTATAAATTTTTTTTAAGTATATTAATTAGTTATTAAGTTAGGGTTTATAATTATTTTTTTAAAGTATTATTTATTAATTCCTAGGATTAAGTTTATTAACTAGCTATTATATAAAATAAGTTTTTTTTTAAAAAAAAAGTAATTAAAACTATAAGTTATATTTATATACTATAATAAGCTTAAAAAAATATAAATTATTATAATAAAAAAAGTATTATATATTTATAATAAGAACTAATTACTAATTTTTTTAAGTTAAAGTTTAAAGTTAAACTTAGTATTTTATATATTATATAACTAGCCGCTACCTTAACACGCGGCTAGTTTAGTACTAAAGTTTCTCCACCCGGCGGCCTTAGGCCGCCGGATTATGTTATTATAACACTGCGCAGTTATAACACCATAATAGTGATAACAGTTAATATTAATACTTCTTGTATTATAAAATATTTTTATTAATAATATATAGCTTAGATTTAATAACTTAAAAAGTAAATAATATTACACGTGGCTTAGGGTCCTTTTGTTTTAGGTTTTTAAAAAAATTTAAAAAGGTTAATAATAATAAAAAAAATATATTTAAAAGCCTTTATTATTTTAACTATTAATACTTTTAAATTTAGTAGCTAGTCTTATTTTTTAAATAAAATAGCTTAAAATAATTAAGGCGTAGGTACTTGCTATTATTATAATTAAAATAAAAATAATTATAAGTATATTATTTTTTTTAATTAATATTATTAAGGTTTAGGTTAGTATTAACTACAAGGGTAAATTAAAGGTTTTATATTTTTTTTAATTACCTTAACTAATAGGTTAATAGCCTTAATTATAACCTTTTAGTATAAGATTTTTAGCTAGGGCTTTAACTAAAGTAATTTTAGTAATATTTAAGTTTATAATATTTAAATTATAGTAGCTAAATCTTTTATTAAAATTAAAATTATATAAAAAAAATAATTACTAAAGTTTTTTTAAGTAAATCCTCTTATATAAAGGCTTTACTTATATAAGGTAAAGTATTTAATTACTACTTTAAAAATAATAAGGTAATTATAATTATAAGCTTATTTAGTTTAAAGTTTAGGTTTAGCCTTATTAATAAAATTTATAATTTAAATTTTTATAAAAATAAGGTATTTAAGCAGGCTTATAATAATTTAAAAGTAATTATTATAGCTTTATACTTTAGTATTATTTTAGGTTATATTTTAATAATAAAAATAATATTTTTAAGTATTAAAATACTTTTTAAAGTTTTAATAAACCTAATTTTTAAGTTACTTAAGGGTAAAGATTTATTTAAGTATAATTTTTTAATTTTTTTAAAACTAGTAAGTATTTTAGTGCTTTTTAGCCTAGCTAGTAAAAAAGTTAGCTATAATTAAAACTTTTTTATACTTATTAAAGTCTTGGCTATAAAAAATATATTTATTATAAAAATAATAGTTTATATTTTAAATTTATATTTTAACTATATTTAAGTTAATATAGCCTTTATACTTAGTAATACCCTTAAAATTAAAATTTTTTTAAATAATTAATTTTTTATTAAATAGCTAGCCGCGGGTGTTTTCCTAGCACTTATAAAATAAATTATTTATAATAATAAATTAAATAAATAGGCCTTGGGTTTTTTATTTTAACTAGTTTATTTTTAAAAAAACTTAATTTTTATATATTATAAGTTATACTACATAATAACCGCGGGGTTAGTAAAATTAATTAAATTTATAAAATATTTTATAATAATTAGTTAATTAAAGTTAAATAAAATACTAAAAAAAAAGTTTTAATAAATTAAAAATTAAATAGGAAACTTAGTTAAAATAATTAATATTTTTTTTTATTTTTTTTAATAGTTTTTATAACACAAGTATTACCCTTGCTTAACACCCTTAATTATTACCCTTATTTTAAAAAGCTAGTAGTAATAATATTTATTATAAAAATTTTTTTATATAACTAAAATTAAATTACTAGTTAAAAAACTTTTAAACTTTTTTATTTATATAGTTAAAAATATAATTTTTTAATTAAATATATAAGTAAGGTAATAACCCTTATTATTATTAATTATAAAAAATTTTTTAGTTATTTTACTGCCCAAGCGCGGAGTTTTTTAAAATAATAATTAAATAAATATTTTTTGCTAGCATTAATAAAAGGGGTTTTTAAGTTAAGTAATTATTAATTATTTTTATTAATATTTTTAATATAGCTCTTAGGCCCCTTAAAAAATTTTTAAGCTTTAATTTTTTTTTATTAAAAAGGTATAAATAATATTAAGTAATTTATATTATTAATAAGCCTTGTGTCATCGTAGACAATAATCTTGATAAAGTATAAAGAAATTAATTGATTAACTAAAACTAACTAAGCTTAATTTTAGAAAAGGGGTTAGTTAATAGTGGTGGCTAGTGGTAGTATATACTGCTAGTAGCCTAGTTAATATTAATAAGTCCCTTTTCAAAAAAAGGTAAATGCCCTTGTTTATTAATAAAAAATGCTATAAATAAAGAAAAAAAATACTTGGAGATTAAGTAAAAGTAGTAAGTAATAATAATAAATAAAGCTTTAAAATAAAAAATAAAGCTTAAGCTAAAATAATTTAAAAATAATTAAAGGTTTAAGCTAGTAAAAAATAAAAAAAACACGAGAGCAAGTTTTAATTAACTAGTAAGTAATATTAAAAATAAGCCTTAAGCTATACAAGTTTAATTTAGCCTTAACCTTAAAAATAAAAAAAACCAGGCGCAAGTAAAGGCAGTTATAATTTAATTTTATTTTAACTTTTTTAATATTAAATATAGTGTATTTATAAAAACCTTTAGGACCTAATTTTTTATTTAATAAGCTATATTAATAATAATACACCTTTAAGCCTTTAGTAAAGCTTATATTT
The DNA here is from genome assembly GCF_003369625.1 of Aspergillus mulundensis. Classification (NCBI taxonomy): domain Eukaryota; kingdom Fungi; phylum Ascomycota; class Eurotiomycetes; order Eurotiales; family Aspergillaceae; genus Aspergillus; species Aspergillus mulundensis. The sequence continues at coordinate 1,876,735 of NW_020797894.1, read as the reverse complement.
AAGCTTTTAAAAAAACTTGCACGGCCTTATAAATAATAAGGTATTTTTTTAGTATATTTAATATTATATTATAATTAATTAATAATAAATTTAGGTTACTGGCTAAAGCACGGGCCAAAAATATTAAAAATAATAAGGTTTTAAATAATATTTACTAAAGCAAGAATAATAAAGTTAAATAAATAGTAAATAAAGTTTTAAGCAATATTTGCTAAAGCAAGAATAATAAAGTTAAATAAATAATAAAGGTTTTATTATTAATAAAATATTTATTAAAAATAAAACTAGTATTTATATTATCTTGGTAGAAAAGGTATTAAATAAAAGCATTTACCTTTTTTAATATTATAGGGCTAATAAGGTTTTTAGTTAGCTTTAGTAATTTACTAGTAATAGGGTTTAGATTTAGCCCTTTTTTTAATTTATTAGCTAGCTTCTGGCTAGTAGCAAGAGTTAGCTTATTAAATTTAGTAAAAATAAAATTTAGTGCTTTTTTAAGCCTTTACCTTTTTTACTTAGTTACTAACACTATTATTATTAAAATAATAAAAAAAATTAAAGTATTTTTTTATTATTTTATAGGCTAACTTTATATAAATAATTATAATTTATTAAAAATTATAAAGCCTGGCTTTAGCTATTATAGGCAGAAACTTAGGCTTTATTATAAGTTTAAACTAAATATACTAGCTAGCTTATACGCAAGGCTAATAACTTTATTTTAAAAAGTAAAAAAATTTAATAATTTTTAACTACTATTAAATACTTAAAAAGTAAAAAAATTTAATAATTTCTTGCTGCTAGTAAATACTTAAAAAGTAAAAAAATTTAATAATTTTTAACTACTAGTAAATAACACGTTAGTATTCTAAATATTTTTTTACTTATTAATAAACAGGTTTTAGGCTGTGGTGTTTTAAATATTTTTAATACTAAAAATAATTTTTACCTTTAAAGGACTTTGTTAATCCGCGGCTTTATATAATTTTTTTTAAAATATTAATAACCTTTTCCCTTTTTAAAAGTGGTTAAGGCAGCCTGGTGTTTTTAGCTTTAATACTTAAAAATTATTAGGCTAATTATTATTATTATTATTCGTGGTATTTTTATTAAAAATCTTGTTTTTAAAATTATTATTAAAGTTAAAGTTATTTTTTAAGTTTTTTATGTTAGTATTATTTTTAAACTTTATTATAATTAGCTTAAACTTTTTAATTAACTTTAATTTATAATTATTAACATGCTTTATTAATATTCCTTTAGTTATTAGTCCTAGTTTTTAATATTTTTTTTATTTTTTTAGTTTTTATTACTAGAAGGTTTTAGTCTGTCATAGCTTAAAGTTAATAAGCCCTTATTTTTATTATATTAAGGCCCTTAAGCACTAGTAAAAGGTGCGTTTTTAATTATAAATTTAATAAATCTTGGTTTGCTATTTAATAAAAGCCATAAGTAGTAAAATTATTAAAAAGTAATAAATATAAATAGCTTTTTTTTACTATCTAAGTAAACTTATTATAATTTATTTTTTTTATTACCTATATTACTAGGCCTTTCCCTAGGGGAATAATATAAATAAATATATTTAAAATATAGTAACTTATAGTAATAATTAAGAATAATAATTAAGTATTATTTATTTTAATAATCTTAATAAGGTATAGTCTTAGCCCGGTAATAAAACTAAATATAAAATTTAAGTTTAATATACCTAGTAAAATTATATTTTTTAATTTTTATGCTTTAGTAAATACTAGGTCTTTACTATATAAAACTATTTATTTATAATATATAGGGAACTAGTACTTTTTATATATATAAATTTATATAATTAGGTTAATAGGTACTTTTTTTACCTTAAAATTATTATTAAAATTAAAATTATATAGGTATTTTTTATGCCTGGATAATTTATTTATTATGTAAATAATAAAAAATGCTTTAAAGTTTAAAACTTATGTTTTTTTTAAAAAAAAGCTATAAATCTTAAAATTTTTTACTTACTTGTTTAATATAATTACAAGCTTTTTTTTTATTTTTAAATTATTTAAATTTATCTTACCCTTTACTGCCCGCGTTTATAGGCGGTTATAGTTATTATTATTATTATTATATATTTAATATATTAAAAAGTAATTATAGTAATTATATTACTTTTAATAGTGTTTTACATAGCTTTTTTTATTACTTTTTTATTTTTTATTTTTTTTATTAATTATATTAGCGTAATCCTGCTTCTAGATTACTTTAAGTTTTTTTATAGTTAGTAAGAGTAAAAAAAAAAAGCTTAAATAAATAAAAGAAATAGCTTGGAGAAAAGCACTTTTAATTATTAAAATAAATATAAAACTTATTTAAAAAAAGCTTAAATAAATAAAAGAATTGCTTGGAGAAAAGAAGCTATTAAAAAAAACTTAATTAAAAAAAGCTTAAATAAATAAAAAAATTACTTAAATAAAAAAAACTATTAAAATAAATTATATAAAAAATCTAATAATTTAAGCTCTTACTTAAAAATAAGTTATATTAAGTAAAAAAAATAAGGAGCTTTAAAAAAAAAATAGCTTTTTAGCTAAAGTAAGGGTAGGTAATATTTGCTTAAATAAAATAAGGTAAAAATAAAAAAAAAAAAAAAGTGTTGCCGCCCTTGCTTATAAAAGTAAAAAAAGTAAAAAAAAAATTACTTAAAAAAAAATTTTGGCTACTAAAATAAGGTTTACTTAAAAAATAAGGTTTATTTAAAAATAGGGAACATAAAGTAAAAAAAGTAAAATAAAAAATATTAGCTTATAAAAACTGCTAGAACGGACCTTAAGCTTTAAAAAAAGCTAAAATTAATAAAAAATAAAAATATAAAGGCTATTATAAAAAAATATAATATTAAAATAAGGCATAAAAAATTAAGTAAATTAATAATAAAAATAACACGTAAAAATAAATATAATAAATATTAAAATAAATGCTATAAATTACTACGGGTAAGTTTTATTATATTTTTTAACTAGCTTTTTTACGCCTTTTAATTTTAACCTTAATAGCTACTAGTTATTTTTTACTTTGTACCCTATTTAGCAAACTAGATATTTTATTACTAGGGTTTATTTATATTTTATATATATAGTTTTTTTATTAATAATTTTTTTAACTTTGTACTGGTTCTTATTAGTTAAAAAACCTTTATTAACTATTACGCCTGGCTTTAATAACTATTAGCTAAAAAAGTCTTTTTTAAAATATTCTAGTATTTATATAAAAACAATAAGGTAAATTTACTATTTTTTAAAAAAATTTAACTTATAAGCTAATTAACCTACTTAGTATATAATATAAAAAGAACCCGCAAATTATTAGCTTAATTTTTTTAATATTTATTTATTTATTAAAATATTATATCCCTAATAAAGGCGTAATAGCACCTTATTATTAATAGTAAAAAATATTATTTAATACTTTTAATTATAGTACTTTTTTATTTAAACTATAATAAATAATAATGCTTTATAAGCGTTCTAGTATAGCATAAAAAAGTAATTACCTAGGTGCTTTAGTAAGTTTTATACTTAGTAAATTAATTAACTATATATTAACTTATAGGGAGTAAGGCTAGTAAATAATTTTTTAAGCTATTAAGGGCGGCCTATATTAAAGGTAAAAAAGACTTTTATATAATTTATAGCTTGGGGTATAATACTAGCTAGTAATAAAGTATTATTTTTATTATTTAAATAATTTTTTTAAACTAGCTATTAATTTATAAATAATAAGCTATATTATATAGCTATTAAATATTAAGGGCCTTAAAAATTACTTGCTAAAAATTAAAAATAAACTTTAAATTTTAATTTAAAATAATTTTTATAAAATATTTTAATTTTTTAATTATATAAATTAAATAAGTGCTACGCCCTAATTTTTAGCTTTTTACTAAGAATAACCTAGGATTAAACTAATTTATTTTAAAAACTTATTAATTAAGACAAGTACTTGGTCGTGCCCTTTATTAATAATTAGTAAACTAACTATAAAATTTATAGTTAGTATTTTATACAGCGCGTTAAATATAATAATAAAATTTCAAAATTTATAAAACTTATAGTAAAAAATTATTAATAGCTTGCAGGGGCAAGCTATAATATACTTTTATAATTTTATTATTTTTTTATATATAGCTAAACCGCGTAGTTTAGATAGGCAAGTGTTTAAACTAGTATATTTTTATTAATTATAAATAATTATAAAAATATTTTTAAGCAGTCCTTATAAAATTACTAACCAAAGCTTTTTATTATTTTTTTACAGGTAAAAAAGCTTTTTAATAATTTAATAAAAAATAAAATAAAAAAAAGTATTATTTTTTTTTATATTAATTAGGATATTAATAATTACCGCGTACCGCGTGTTATTTTTATATTTTTAATAAATTTTATATATAAAGTTTAAATTAACATAAACTTTAAAGTATTCTAGTTAAACTAGTACGGAATTCATGTTAAAAAATAAATACTTTATTAGCGTGTTAAGGTTAAAATTCTTTATTATTACCTGTGTATTATTTCTTGGCAGCCTGGAGAAAGTGTTTATAATTAAGTTTATTTTACCTAGTTAATAGTAAATTAGCAGGTTAAATTACTATAAATACTATAATATATAAATTAAGTAAAGATTTAGGCCTTTAATAGCTTATAATTAAAGTAATATTTTTTTAGATATCTTAGTTATTACAAAGTAATTAAAATAAATAATTATAAATAGGTAACGCAAAGCAAACTTTATAAAATAATATATTTTTTTTACTACCTAAACTAGGCATAAAGTCTTAATTTTTATTAGCTAGTAATTAAACTTTACCAGTGTTAAGTCTTAATTAAAAAATAAAATTAGCTTAATTATTAATTTTAGTAAAGGCTTCGCGAGGTCCATGTGCTTAAATAAGTTTTTAATATAGTATATTATTACCCTATATTTATTTACTACGGCGTTTAAATTAATATAAAAATATTTAAATAAATTATAATATATAAAAAATTTAAAATAGGTAAATTTAGCTTAAAGTCTTTAGTAAGCCTTAATTTTAAGAAATATTAGTTTAAAGATTAATATTTTTACTACTTATTATTTTTAAGGGTGCCCTATTAATAAAAAACCTTTTAAAAAGCGTACCTTGCGTTTTTATAAAAGCGTAATTATAAAGGTATATTAGGGAATATAGTAATATAGGTACCTAGTTATTTTAAAATATATTTTTAGTTAGTAAAAAGTATTAAGAAATTAAAAATATTATATAGCTATAATTTTTTTTTATTTATTATAAGTCCTAAAGTATTTACGTGCTGCCTAAGTAACTAAACACTTAAATAAGTAAAAAAACTCTTTTTTAGGTCCAGACTAAGGTTTAGGTCTTATAATTACTAAAATACCTAGCATAGGTGGCTTATGTGCTTATTTAGTATTTTTAAAGTAATAATAATATTATTAATATAGTATTTATAAAATTGTTAGAACTTTACTAGCAAGAGGTTTATTTATTATTAAATAAAAGTAACTAAGTTTATATAGCCTATAATAACTATATTAAAATATTTTTAACCTTAGTGGCTTACCACCGCTAGGTAATATTAGTAATTTTAATATATTAGTTATTAATAAAAACATGCTTTAGTATTAATAACTAAGATAAATTATTTACTTTTAAGTATATTTAAAATCTTAGTTTATTCCGGGACTAAATATAAATTAGGTTTAAAAATAATATTTAAGTATTTAATATTTACTATAACGCGGCCTTTGCGCACTATTTTTTTATTTTTTATTATATTTTTTTAAATAATAAAAATAGGATAAGCGCTTGGGGTATATTTTTTTACCTACTTTATTTTATTATTAATATAAAATTTATTAAATATTTTATTTACTAAGTTTTTATTCTTTTATCCTAGTTAATAAACTTTTAGTTTTAGCATCTAAAACTCCTATTTATTAATTAATAATATACTTATTTACTAGTTTTTTAAGATAGCTACTATATTATTATTTAGGGAGTTTCCCTAAATATAATAATTTTTTATAAGGCGGGAGATCTTTTATATAACCTTTAAATTTTTATAAATAAAAATACCGTTTTTTAAAATAGTAGTTTAAAGATTTTTAGGTATTTTTAAAAAAAAAATATAAAGGTGGCTTAGGAGGCAGTAGCTTAATAAGTAAGTAATTTTTTAAAAATTTATATAAAAGCTATAATTACTTATTTTTTTAAAAATTAATAGCACGTGCTGCCAAGGTCCAAAAGGCTAAATTAAATCTTATTAAATAAATATTATTATTACTAATTTATGCTATTATTAAAAAATCTATATTAAAAAGGTACCCAAGCCTAGTTTAGCGGCTAATAATAATAAATTAAAAAAAAATAATTTTTAATCTTAACCCATAAAAAAAAAAGTTAGTTAGTTAAGTAAATAGCGTGTAGCCTAGTTAATTACTTAATTTAAAAAAAAATTTTATTAGTAAAAAGCAGCTTTTTTACTACTACTAGTAAATAATTTTTATAATAAGGTTATAAAGTTACTTAACCAGCAAAGTATACAGGCACTAAATATATTTTATTAAGTTTTATTTAAATTTAAAAAGGGAACTTTAAATCTTAGCAAGTATATACTTATTTTTTTTAGGTTTAAAAATTAATTTTAAACTCTTTTAAACCTAGCGTGTTATTTTTAATAAATAGCTTTATTAATAGGTTTATAATAATATATACTATTATTAAAAAAATTTTTAGTACTAGTTAGCTATTAACCTAGCCTGGTAAATAGGTATTAAAAAATATTATTTTATTTATTTAGTAAAAAAAACTAATGCTAAATACTAATATATATTTTACTAATTTTAAAGTTAGGTCTAAATTTTATATTATTTAGTAGCTAATTAAGGTCTTGGTATACCCTGTGTTTAAGTAAACCTTGTTTATTTTTAATTTTAAGCTAATACTTAAAAAAATAGTTAAATATTTTTATAATTAATATAGTTTATTTTTTATACTAGTTTTAGCTAATATTTTTAACTTTATTACTAGTAAAACTTTAGTATTTATAAGTAAAGTAATAAACTAAGTAACTTGCCCTTTATAAGTTTTTAGGTAAATAAATAAAAAGTTTTTAAAATTAAATTTTTTATTATATTTATAATATATAACTATAATAATATTAGCTAGCATGGCCTAAGCTTTATTAAAGTTTAAAAAGTCTTTTTTTAAATTATTAGTTTTTATATATCCCCTAGGATACTAATCTTTCTTAGTTAGCTTTTTAAAATAAACAGCTAATAACAAAGTTTTAGTTAGTTTTTTAAAATAAGCAGCTAATAAAAAAGGTGTAAATATTAAATTACTATAATAAATAAATAATAAAGGTGCTGGCAAAGGCCTAGTATAAAAAGCTAATATAGGCTAAGGCACTTTAGTATATAATACTTATATATTAAAGTTTAATATATAAAACATGCTGGTGTTTAAATTAACATAGCTAGCACTTAAATTAATATAATAAAATTATATAAAAGTAGCTTAAGTAAAAAAAATCTTGTGCTAGTTTTAAGACTATTTACCTAGGCTATATTATTAATATTAATTATTATTTTTTTAATCTTTATTTTAATTATTTTTAGCGGGATACTTAAATCCCTAAGTAGCTTAGTTAAATACCAGCGTACTTTATAGTTTTTACTAGTAAACTAGTAGTTAAGGCATTATTTATAGTAATAAAAAAAGTAATTAAACCTATTAAATTAAATAGTTTAATTAAGCTTAATATACTTAAATACGTGATTAAGGCGCGGTTATTTATTTTTAAAAATATTAGTTAGCTTAATAAAAACTATAATAAGGTTTTTTAGGTTTTGGCCTATTTTTTACTTATTATTTTAGGCTTTAATAATATCTCTTTAAATACTAAATTTAAAGTTAAGGGTTTTTAGGAAATTTGCTATTATTATATAATATATTAATTTATTAATCTTTTAGTATAGCATGCTGTTAAGTTTACTTTATACTAGGGTAAGTTAATTAAATATATTATTAATATTTATTAATTTTATATTTTTTAAAAATTTTTATATAAATAAATAAGGGGTTTTTCCTACTTAAATATTTATAAAGCTATAACTTATTTTTTAAAAATAAGTTATTACCTTAACTAGTTAAAGCTTAAATTATTTAATAAGCTTGGTAACCTATTCTTACTTTAAGAAAAAGTTTTATAATTTTTATTTATTTATTTAAAATAACTTAGTAGTATACCACTTTAGGGCAGTGCCTTTTAAATAACTATAAATATTAATTTTTACTACCGCTTTTTTTTAAGAATTACCATATTAAAAATATAGTTTATAAAGGTATATATATTTTTATAAAATATTTTTAACCCGCGCTTTTTTATTAATAAATTTTTATTATTAACTTTATTAGGCTAAAAGTAACTAATATCCTTTATTTTTTAATAATATTTTTTTAGCGTAGCTTTAGCAGGCTAAGACTCTTTCTCCTAAAAAACTAGTTTTAATTTATTAGCTAGTAAAATAAATCCACCTTTTTTATGTTCGCGCCCCCTCTTTTTTCTTAATTCTAGTAAAAAAAATCTAGGGGTTTTAGTTCTAGATTTTATTTTTAAGGCGCTTAAAAATAAGTTTTTAGCTTTTTAAAATAGGGTTTTAGCTATTAAACCAGGCTAGGGACTTTATACATATTTTTAAAATTTTATTTATATATATTTTTTAATTCCTGTGTTCTATTAGTTTAATTATTTTTTTAAAAATTTTTAAAGTTTTTTTTTAAAAATTTTTTAAAAATAGCTTGCCTATTATTAACAATCTCTAGATAGCTATTTAATTTTTATTATAAAATTAATCTAAAATCTTTATTTACCTGTTAAAGACCTAAATTAAAAGGTTAGTAATTTACCTATTAAAGGCCGGGATTAAAAGGTTATTAATTTACCTATTATAAGCTAGGATTAAAAGGTTATTAAAAATATTAAGGCTGTTAAAAATCTAAATTTATGCAGGAGTTTATATTATAAACTTAAAAATTAAGGCTATTAATATTAATATTAATCACGCTGTTTTTTTTTATAATTAGTAAAATAAAAAAATACCTAGGTTTTATAATTAACTTTATAAGATGCCTAGGTTTAGTAATTAGCTTTATTATTACTTATTTTAAATAATATTATAAATAGCAGCTAGTAATTAATTAAGTTTATTAGCTTACTAATTTATAAGCTGCTAAAGTATTTAGCTACTACCTAGTAAGTCTAGTTAAAAATATAAATAAGCTAGTAGTTTATTAAAAGGCAAGCAAGCCAGGCTAAAAAGTAATAAAAAAAGTAAATAAACCTATAAATAATCTAAAAAATAAAGGGATGTTTATAATAAAAAAAAAATAAAATACCCTAATAATTTTTAAAAATATTTACTAAGAGCTAAGTTAAATAACTAGCTAGTATTATTAATAAGTGGTTATAAGATTATTAAATTATTATTTTTAATTATAATAGTTTGCTTTTACCCTATTAGTCCTAAACTAAAGGTTAGTTTTAAAGCAATAATATTATTAATTTATGTTAAAAAACTTGCATGTATTTAATTTAAAAATTACTTTAATTTTAGTAAAAATAAATTAACAAGTGCAGGATATATAATTTTTTAAGCTTTTTACTTACTAACTTATATATCTCCTATTTTTTAGCTAAGAAATAAAAGATTTTTTATAGCTTAGTAAAAAACTAACTAATTAATATCCCATGCTAGGGGGTAAATATACTAAGTAAGAAATAATATAGCTATATAATAAATAATAAAGTTAATAAATAATATAATTTTAAAATTAAATTTTCTTGTGTACTGCTGCCTAACTTACTAAAAAACCTTTAATTAATATATTAATATTATTAAGGTGTTATTCTAGTTTATTTAGGCCCCTTTTATATTAATAAAAAAAACGCTCGCCTGCCTGCCGGTTAATTAATATATATAAATAGTAAATAGGAGTTTAGGATTTTAATAATTTTTTAATAAATAAGTAAAAAATAAAAAATTATAAAAAAAGAATTAAAAAAGCAAGTTTGCTAATTTTATTAATTAATTAAAAAAAAAAAAGGTTTTTAAAAAAAAGAAGCTTGCTAGCTAGTAATAGCTAGCTAATTAATATATATAAAAAATTTTTAAAAGCTTAGGAATTTAATTAGTTATTTAGCTTAATAAAAAGTAAGTAAATAATTAAGTAAATAATAAAGTAAATAGTTTAAAAATTTAAAAAAAAATATAGGTTCTTTTTAATACTAAGAATTACTTAGTTAGTATTATATAGCCTGACTTAATTAGTATTTTTAATTAAGTTATTAATTTTAATTAACTAGCATGTCCTGGACATGCTACTATTATTATTATAAATAATAATCTTAATAAAGTATAAAAAAATTAATTAATTAACTAAAACTAACTAAGCTTGATCCCAGGAAAGGGGTTAGTTAATGGCGGTGGCCAGTGGCAGTATATGCCGCTGGTGGCCTGGCCGACGTTGACACCTTGCTATAAATATATTATTAAGTAATTTTAATAATTAGGTATAGTAATTACCTTATTATTTTATTTAATTAAATTTTATAGTATTAAAAACACTTATTAATTAAATAATTAAAAATATATTACTAAATATAATAATACTAGCGCTGGGAATTACCTAGCTAGTAAGGCTAAATAATTAAAAAAAATATATAAAAAAAATTAAATATAAAATTATTTAAAAGTTTTTGATTAAGGCCTTTAAGCGCTTTATATAGCTTTTATTTAAGGTAATAAGGCCTAAGTATTATTTCTTAAGGCTATTAATATTCCTAGGCCTTGGCATCGCCACGGCTAATAAAGTGGCCTAAGGCATTGACACTGTTAATAAAACCACACTATTAATAATTAAATAATAAAAATAAAGATTTAAAAAAGCACTAAATCCTGCTAATATAAAATCTAATAAAAAGAACTTAACTCCTGCTATTAAACTAACAGTACTAGTACTTTTAATAAACCCTATTATTTTTGCTTTAAAAACCGCGGCCAAGGTTTTAAATCCTATTTAAAAATTAACTTTTATTACTAAGCCCTTATAAGCTAACAGCGCCACCTTAAATATTATTAAAAAGCTAATTAAAAGCTATTTTTTAAAAATAAGCCTGCTAGGCCTTTAACTACTTTTTAAGGCTATTACCTTAAAATACTCCTGCTAGTTTATAAATAAAAAAGGCTTTAAAAAATCTTACCATGTTACTTTTTAAGACTTTTCCTATTAAAAAAATAAATACTATTTTTATTAAACCTAATAAATATTTTATTAAAAATAGTCTAACTTTATTATTCTTACTTTAGTAAATATTACTTAAAACTTTATTAACCTTAGCCCGTGCTTAAGCCAGCAACCTTAATTTATTATTAATTAATAATAATATAATATTAAACATGCTAAAGTAAAAGTACCCTGTTATTTATAAGGTTATATAAGCTTTCCTAAAAACCTAAAAATATACTACTAGCATTAATACAGCCTGCTAAATGAAAATTAGTGTTACACACACGGATGCTAAGCCCCAATAAGATAAGGAAGCTAATAAAATAAAAGTTATGGTAATATTAACCCACTATATAGTAATAATATTATTACTATTTTAATATATATTTAAGGCTAATACCCTAGTAAAAAATAGTTAACTAAAAATTAATTTTTATATATTTTAGACCTTAAAATTTAATATTAATCCCTTATTAAATAGCCTTTTTAATACTTTATTTTATACCTAGTTAACCTACTTAAGGTTTTTATAATTTTAACTTTTTTATTTATTAATTACTTATAAAATATATATTATACTACTAGTATACTCACGCCTTATTTTTAAATAAAATTATTTTAATAATTTTAGAAAAGGGCCCTTTAATACTTAATAATTATTTATTATTAAGATTATTAAAAGTACTACTATAAAAAATTATTAAAATATTTATAAAACACTAGTAACCCAATAATTATAAGATATAAATAAATATATTAAATATTTAAAAAATTAATTAGCTAAATATAATATACCTTTAAAATAATATTAATACTAAAATAATTTACTAAAAAATTATAATAAAATTAAAAATAAAAATATACCTAAGTATAATTTTAATTTTAGCTTATAATAATATATTAACTAGCTTAGTACTTTAAAATTAAACTTTAAAAAAGCACCTAAAAAAATATAAATTAAATTAATAGTAAATTTTAAAAGCTTTAACTATAATAAAATTAGTATATAAAAATAACTAAATTTAACATGCTAATAAATTAAAGGGTATAAATAAAAAATATTAAGAATTTTTTTAAAAATATTTTAAAAAATAAATAGCTATAATTTTAAAAAGTTTAATAATTAGTTTATTAAATACTATAATTAAACTAAAGTTAGCTTATTAAAAAAACCAAGATTTTAGGGATTTTACTAATTATTTAGCCATATTAAAATAGTATTTTTTAAAAAATAATAAAAAAATATAAATTTAATATTATTTTAATAAGCTCTTACCTTTACTTTAAAATAAAATTTATAATTTTAATAATATAAAACTTCTAAATACTAAAAAATATTTAATTTAACTTACTTTATAATATTAATTTTATATATTATATTTATAACCTTGTATTACCTTATATTATAATAAATAATTAAAACCTATAAAATAAAAAAAATACCACTAATTTAAAAAAAAAATTAACACGGATTTACTTATAGTAAAAAAATTTAAAAATAAAATTATTTTATAAAATAAACTTTTAAAAAAAGTTATAATAAAACACCTATAAAATAAACTCCTAATATAATAAAAATTTTTTAAAGTTATACAAAAATAATATTAAATTAAAATTAATTAAAATTAACTTTTATAACATGTTTTAAGTGCAAAAAACTAGTTATATTATACCTAATTATATAAAATTATTATAAAACCCTAATTTTTAGTTAATAAATCTTAATTAAACTATAAAAGTTTATAAGGTAGTAGTTAAAAACCCTTAAAATAAAAAATATTATAAAAAAGTAAGATAATTAGTAAAAAAGTAAGTATATAAATTAAAATAAAAGTAAAATATATAAAAAAAATAAAAAAAAATTAAAATAAAGTTTTATACCCTAGCTTAATATTTAAAAATAAAAATAAATAAGTATTTTTTAATAAAAATAATAGTAAAAGCTTCGCGGGATAACATTAAAACTAAAGTAAACTTAAATCTTAAAATAAAGGTAAATATAATAAGTATAAAATTCATTAAGCGTGCTTACTTAAATTAAGTAAAACTTTTTTACCTTATTTTAAAAAAATATAATAGTTAGTAAAAAAAATTTAAAGGGAGTATAAAAAGTACTTATTAAAGTTATTAATTTTAGGGGTACCATAAAAATATTTAAATAACCTTATATAAAAATAAAGTAAACTAAAGTTAAATACCTTATTATTCCTTTATAACTATTCAAGCCATGTATATTTATATAATAATAAATTAATAATAATTTAGTAATAAAGTAATAAAATACTAAATTTTTAAATAATATAAGTTTATAAAGGCTTGTAAAAATTAAGCTTATATATTTATTATTATTATTTTACTTAAAAAAGTGTATAATAATAGTAAGTTAAATTAAATAAATAATTTATTACCTAAAGTTAATATATTTTAAGACATATTTTTCTTATATAATATAAAAATAATATTTTTAAAGTTAGTATTTATATATAATATTATAATAATAAATAGCTAGTTATCTTTTTATAAGCTAATTTATTTTTTTTACTAAATTAACCATGTTACGCTAGTATATTAATAAAAATATTTAATTTAATTATATTAAATTCTTTAAAAGTCCTACTAGAGCACCTATTTTTTATACCTAAAAAAATTAAGGCTTATAATTATATGTTAATTATTAAGGGTTAAATAAAATAATAATTAAAAATTAATACCCTTTACCTTTTATTTTAAAAAATTTTAACTAAATCTTAGGGGCAACCCGCTATATTAAAGTTAATTTAAAAAATATTTATTATTATATTTAGGTTTATAAGAAAAACTAGTAAAAAATAGCTTTTTAATATTAATATAGTTATTATAAGTATATTATTATATTATTTAGTTTAATTAATACTCCTGCCACTTTTTAAAGCTATATTTATTTTATAGTTTATAATATTCTAGACTAAATTTATATTATTTATTTTAATAATATTTTAATTTTTTTTGTTAATCCTAAGTAACATGTTAAGTATGTTAAATAAGTTTTTAAATATTTATATAAAGCTAAATTATTTGCTAATTTAAAAAAATATATCTTTTTTAAAAAAAGGTAAAATTTCTAGGTTTTATAATTAATTAAAATAGTATTAAAATAAATCTAGGATAAGTAACTACCATAACCTTATAAAAAGAACCTTGTTTTTATAAAGCCTTGTAATTTTTTTAAGTTTTATTAATTTTTATTACTATTTTATTTATAATTTTACATAAATTACCTTATTATAAAAAATATAGCATGGGAAGAAAGTTAGGCCCTTATAATTTTAAAAGCATAAAAAGCTAATATTTTAATTTTTTTAATACCTTTATAAAAGCCCCTTTGTTATGTTATTTTAATCCTATATAAAAAAAATAGTTAAAAGTAAATACTAGTAATATAAAAATAGCTAAAATTTATTTTTAGCTAAATAACACAGGAAAATATTACCTAGTTATATTTTAATCTTATAAATTTATTAAAGTAAAAATTAATTAGTTAATCCCGGATAAGGAGCTATTTACTATTATTTTATTATTTTATTATTAAAGGTAATACCTTAAAGGTTTTTTTATATAATAATAGTATAGTTAAATTATATAAATCTTTACTTTTTTATATAATAGTAAAAGTATAGTAAAAAGCAAGTAAGATAATATATAAATTTAGTAATATATAATTTTAAAATCTTATATTATTTAGGCAAGTATAACCCTATAAATACCCTATTTAAAAGGTATAAAAGTAAAACTAAATTAGTTTTAAAAAAAAAATTTAGTACTTATTAAAAAAATAGTATAAAATATTAAAGTATAAATAATTACTTATCTAAACTTAATATAAAGCCTTTATAAAAAAAAGCTTAATTTAAATAAAAAATAAAATATTTAAGTTTAAAGTATTAGGTGCAACAAGTACTTTAATATTTTTAAAAAAAATTTTATTTTTAAAATAAAATAAARTTAAATCTTAATTTTAAAAACTATAGTATTATAGGTATATAATCTAATTTTAAAAATAAATTAGGTTTTAACCTAGTGTTAAGTCTAAAATATTATATTAATTAAAAATATTTACTTTAATTATATATTAAATTATTTAATAAAGTTATTTTTAATATTATAATTTATAAATAATTAGGCTTAAAAGTAAATTAAAACCTTAAAGGTAAAAAATTAGGTTAAAAAAGCTAAAAAATTAAGTTTTAAAAATTAATTAATTATAAAAAGTAAATTACTAGCTTTTTAAAATTAAATTTATATTTTATTAAATTAAAGGCTTAAAACTATAATTATTTAAGTATATTATAATAATTTTTTAGCAGGATATTTTAGTTTATAAAAAACTAAACTTTTAATAAAATAAAAGTTTTTTAGCTAAAAATAAAAGCTATAATAAAAACTTTTACTTATTTATACCCTACTTACTAATATACTATGGTACCTTAATACTAATCTTATAAAAAATTATTCGCCTTACTAAAATTAAATTACCCTTTTTTTAAAATTAGTATAAATTTTATTATTAGCTTACTATTTATTATATACTAAAAATAATATATTAATACTATTTTTATAATAATAAATTATTATATAAAATAATATTAATTTACCCCTGTTTTAATATTAATTTAAGCCTATAAATTAACTAAAATTTTTTATTAAAATTAAATTTTAAATTATAGCTAGCCTAAAGGTATTATATTTAATTAAAAAATTTTTATAAGTACATATTAGGGAAAGCTATAGTTTTATTATAAAACTAAGTTATATTTATTAACTACTTTCCACCCTTAAACTAATAAATAAATTAAGTAAATTAACCAAGTTTTAAAATAATATTTATATTATTTTATTATAAAAAATTATTATGCTTGGCCTATATTACTTAAAATAATATAATTTATTTATAATAATACTAAAAATATTATTATTAAAATATTACCTTTTTAAGCTATATATAGCCAAGACCTAAAAATTATAGTATAATTTAAGGTTAACCTTAAATAAATAAAGGTACTAGCTATATTAGCTAGGATTAAAAAACTTAAAAAAATTTAAGCTAAATATAAAAAAGACTAAAAAAAATATAAAATACTATTAAACTTATTATAATAAAGGCTAAAAAAATATAAAATTTAAACTAAAATAACCTATTAAACTTAGTACTAAAAATTTAAATTTAAAAATACTAGTAAAACTTAAGCCTAAGTTTATTAATTTTTTTTAAATACTAAATAAAATTAATTTTATAGCGTATTAACTCCTACTTTTTAAAAAGTATTATTAAATATATAATATTTTTTATATTTTATTACTTAAGCCTTGGCATAGTAAAATTAATATAAAAGCTATGCTTAATTTAAAAAAAAATAAAAAATAAAAAATTAATAATATTATTAGCTATAACTTTATTAAAAATAAAGACTTATATTTAGTAAAATAAAAAAATAGCCTTTAAAATATAATTAATAAGTTTTTATTAAGAATATAAATACACTAAATTTTCTTTAAAAGTATAAAAAAAGGCAAGCATAATAAGATAATTATAAAAATAAAACCTAACTTTAAGCTAAAATATATTTAATATATTTAAATAAAAAAACCCTAATAAAATACTACTTAAAAATTATTATTTTAGCCTTAAATTATAAGTAACTACAAGAAATTATAAACTTAGAAAGTAAAAAATACTAAAGTAAAAAAAAATAAAGTATTATTATAAAAACAAGCCCTTAATATTACCAAGCTATTGCCTGGCATACTAAAACTAAAAAATAATAAAAATAAATAATTAAGGTATTAAAAAGGTATTAAAAATAAAATTAAACACTAGCTTTAAAAAAGTAAAAAATAGCAAGGTATTATTATTAAATTAAATATATAATGAACCTATTTAAATACCTTTAATTATAATTAAAACCTCTGTCTTAATATAGGCTATTTAAGTATTAAAATTTATAATATTAATAAAGTATAAATAATAAGCAAGCTTAACTTTTTTTAAAAATAAAACTTAGTAATTAACTATTAAACATGGCTTGTGTTATTAATAAAAAGGTAAAGGTATAATTATAAAACTTTAGTATTATTTTTTATATTAATAATAAAGGGATTTATTAGCTAAATAGCAGGGAGCAAGGCATAACATAATACTACTTTAATATAATAATAAAAAGTGGCTTTTTATTAATTTTTTTTAATTTTACTAAAAAAAAGAATTTCTTTAGTAGGCTTTTTTTATATTTTTAAAAGCCTTTAATAATTAAATTATAATAAAATAAGTTTAAAATATAAATTCCTAGCCTTATTAAAACTTATTATTTTTTAAAAAAAAGCTTAACCCTCTTATTATTAGTTTACAGGTAAAAAAAGTAATAATAGCTAATTAAAAGCTATAGGTTATATATATTACTTATTATTATTATTTTAACCTAAAAAACATAATAAATTAGCTATAAAATATAAAAAAAATATTAAAAGCTTACTGGCTTGCAAACTTTATTATAGTAAAAATAAGTTTTATAAAAAATTAATATAATAATATTAAACTTATAACTAAACTAAAATAAAATATTATTATTATTTAAATTACTAGCCTTTAATATAAATTAAAAATATATTAAATATTATAATATAGCTAGATAAATAAGTATATATAATAAAATTTTATATATTTTACTAGCCTTTTTTTTACCCTTTTTTTTTCTTGTTATTAAAGCTACTAGCCTTTTACTTACCTTTACCCTTTGGATTACTAGAGAAACCTTTACTATTTTTTTTATGTTTTAGGTAGTGCTATTAATAGTCTTTAGCAAAGAAGGAAAATAGATTTTAAATCTTATTATAGGGGCCATAATATTAGATAATTAATAAAATAATAAAGAAATAAGATATTAGGCTATAAAAAATAAAATAAAAAAATTAAGAAAATAAAATAGGGGAATTAAAAAAGTTAAAAAAAAAGATTAGAAAGTAAATAAAAATTTATTTTTTTATATTTAACTACTTATATAATACTAATAACATAATACCATAATAATTATATTAACCTTTTTATTATTTATAAAATACTACTTATTTATAATTTATTAATGCTTAAATTAATAAAAAATAACTTAAAACTTTTATTATTTATTAAAATAGCTATTTTAGCCATTAAAAGCAAAGCTATTTAAAAGTAAAATATTAATAAAAAAATATTATTTTAAGCCTTAAAATAACCCCGTATTTAATAATAAATTATTTTAAATAAAAAAACTAAATAATTAAACATAAAATTAAGCTAAAATAATAATAAAACATGTTTATTATAAAAATTAAAGCTATTTAAAAATTAGGTTAATTTTAATTAAAAAAGGGCTAAGTTATTACACCTATAAATATTAAGCCTTAATAAAATAAAAAAGCTAATAAAATAAAAGTTATAATAGTATTAACCCACCATGTAGTAGTAATATTATTATTATTTTAATATATATTTAAGGCTAATACCCTAGTAAAAAATAATTAGCTAAAGGTTAGTTTTTATATATTTTAGGCCTTAAAATTTAATATTAATCCCCTATTAAATAGCCTCCTTAGTACTTTGTTTTATACCTGGTTAGCCTACTTAAGGTTTTCACAATTAGGTACTAAAAGTTTTAATAAATATATTATATTTAATATTAAAAAGGTTAAAATAAAACTAAACTCTTATATTTTTTACTTTTATTATTTTTAAAGTTTTTATATTTTTTTTATTTTTCTATTTTATTACTTTTAAAGCTTTTAATATTTTTAATTATTATTATTACTACTTTTTATAGCTTTTACTTAAGCCTTAAGCCTTATTTTTCTTTATTTTATACCTTTTTTATTATTAAATAAGGGTATCCGCCTTTTTATATAAAAAGCTTATTAATATTAGCCCTAATAGCACGCACTTAATACTACCGTTAGGCACCGCCCTTAACCCCTTTCCTTTACCTAAAACGTACTTAGCCAATCTTAGCAACTAATTAATGATTTTATAAATCCTTGAATCGTGTACCAACAACACAGGGGGATTATTACTTAGCTAGTTTATATTAAAATTAACTACCCCTAAATTTACCCTTTATCCAGGCCCTTAAAAAAATTAATTAGCTTAAAAAAAGCCCCTGGTTTGCACCTAATAACAGCCAGCCTATAATAAGTATTAAAATAATAGCATGCAAGCGTGGTAAATATAAAATAAGGAATATAATTAGCTAGCTGTAAGTAGCTAAACTATTAGTATTAAATAATTAATATTATAAAAAATAGCAAAAATAATTAGCCGTATGCCAGGGGTATTAAATAAGGCTAAAAAAAATTTATATATTAAAAACCCGGGGTATTCCAGTGCTTTAAAAGGCTTTTATTTTAGCTAATAAAAAAAATAAAATATATAGTTATTAAAGCGCTAGGACAAAGTAGTGGCTTATAACCTAATAATATAAAAAGTATTATAAGTAAAGCCTAAGTCTCCTATTAGGTGGCTACCGGAAATACTATATATAAGGTCTATGGGTCACGTGCAGCTAGTCCTAAACGGGTAAGCGTGGATGCCTAAGGCACCGAGGCAGGAAGCGTCCGACATGTTTGTTGGAAGGTGGAGGAGGTCGGCGCGTACTAGACCGACATCTCGCTTAGGTAAGTGTGCTTAGGTAGTCAGGCTTTGGTGCGTGCCCCAGATACCTATAGCTCTACAGCTACACCTCGAGCAGGAGTGGAAAGATTGCCAAAATGTAGTCACAAGCTAGGCACCCCGGGCGCTCCCTACAGAGTCCCAGTCAGGGCTCCAAGTGATTCCCTTCTCTGCATTCGGTCATGTTTGCAGATACCTCGAATAAATAGAGCGAGATTACTTCGCCGGTGTGAGTGCTACAGTACAACAGACTAGATTGATGTGATTTTGTAGCATGTCTCCATTCGTTTGATTCATATCCAAACAGTAGCATGTAGGTGCCATGTCTCATCTTAGCCCTGCTTCTTCCTCTGTGTCTAGACGGTTTTCATAACCACCTCTCCTTTTTCAACGCCCTGACTCGACGCCGTAACAACAATATCCCCCTTCCTACCATCAACCCCCTTAACGATGGCCAGGGCCAGCCCATTGAAAGCCTTCCTATCATGCGACGGGAAAGCCGTAAAATCCGCCTGGAAACCATTGTCCGTAGCCACAATCTCAGCTGGCCCCGACACCTCAAAATGAATCAAGTTATCTGCCTGCGGGACGACAATACCCTCTGCATCGACGACCTCAACAGTGACAAACAAGAGGTCCTCGCCGTCTGCAGCTATCGCCTCGCGGTCAGCACTAAGACGAAGAGCGGCTGGTGCGCCTGCCGTGCGAACGGTATGCGTTGCCCACTCGGTACCATCCTTGTACGCAACGACATACACCTCACCGGGCTCATAGACGACATCATCCCATCGAATCCGATACGTAAGGGGCTCCTTCTTGCGTCTCCCCTGCGATACACCATTAAGGAACAACTCCGCCTCATCCCCAGAGGTAAAGACATGAACGGGTGTAACCTCTCCAACTCGATCCGGCCACGTCCAGTGAGGGACGATATGTGCCATTGGGAAATCCGGGCGCCAACGCGCCTGGTACTGGTAGAAGCGTTCTTTCTTGAATCCCGCAAGATCGATAATGCCCGAGTAGGCGCTCCTTGCGCCGTCGTAGTACGGATACGGCTCGCCGATATAGTCCCATCCGGCCCAGACAAAACCGCCCGCGACGAAGGGGTGCTGGTCTTGCGTTGAGAACACGCGATCGGGCGCTGAGCCTGCGTCGGCGGAGTAGAGCTCGTAGGCGGAGATCTCGAGGGTCGTCGAGTTCCCGCCTGAGGTGTCGTTTACCGGGGCGCTTTGGTAGCTTGTCACTGGGAAGGAGAATGAGCCACGGCTGCTGAGGGACCAAGCGACTTCGCTGCCGAGGATGAGTTTCTCGGGATGCGCGGCGTGGAATGCGTCGTACTGGGGGTCTCTTCGGTTGCCGGTTAGGTGGGCGTAGGCGGGGCCGTATCGTAGTCCTTCCCCTTGGTAGTTGAGGCTGATGAGGTCGACTACGCCTGCAAACGATGAATTGGGCCATGCGCTGTTCATCGATGCTGTAGTTGGACGAGTGGTGTCTTCCTCCTTCACGATGCCTTGTAGGTACGTGGCGATTTCTGCTGCGACTGCATCTCGGTTCTGCTCTGCGATTTCATTCCCGTAACTCCAGATGATAACGGAAGGGTGGTTCCGATCTCGTCGGAGCCATGAGCGTAGATCCGGCTCGCTCCAGTCGTTGAAAATAAGGTGGAAGTCGGACTCGGTCTTTTGCTGCGCCCAGGAGTCGAAGATCTCGTCCAGAACGAGGAAGCCCATCTCATCTGTCAATTCTAGGAGCTCAGGTGTTGGGGGGTTATGTGCTGTCCTGATTGCGTTGACACCTAGCTCTTGTAAAATCTCGAGTTGGCGTCGGGCTGCACGCTTGTTCCATGCTGCTCCCAGGGCACCGAGGTCGTGGTGCTGGTTGACTCCTTGGATGGGTACTCGTTCACCGTTAACGAGCAGCCCGTTATCGGGAGTGTACTCTACCGACCGGATTCCAAACTTGGTTTTGTAGATATCGAGCAGACGGCCTCGGGCATCGTACAACGAGGTGACGGCGACGTAGAGATCGGGTGACTGAGTCGGTGGAGGGCCCCATAAGCGAGGGTCTCTGATGGTTGTAGAAACAGATACTGACCCTTTGCTTTCTGGTTGCAGAGAGATGTCTTGTCGGGGGAACTGCGCGACCTTTCGGCCATGTTTGGAGCCATGCACAAAGACCTCCGTGACAACCTCAACTTTTTGCGTTTTGTCTGCTTTGTTTTCAATTTGTACCTCAAGATCGACTGTAGCCTTCCGCGTGGAAATATCCTTAGTCGTCACCTTCGTTCCATAATGAGCGACGTGGATAGGGTTGACTTTGGTCAACCAGACATTGCGATAGATCCCAGCACCAGGGTACCATCGTGACGAATCGCCAGCCGGATTCTCAACCCGAATCGCGAGCTGATTCCCTTTGCCCGGTTTGAGGTACGGCGTGATATCGAGCTGGAACGAGTTGTATCCGTAGGGCCATCCACCGACCAAGTGGCCGTTCACCCAGACAATCGGATAGGACATGGCACCGTCAATCTCCAACAAGACCAGGTCGTCTTTGTCTTTTCTGGAGACGTCCAGCTTGCGCCGATACCACCCTACACCTTGCACTGGTAGTCTGCCCATGGCTGAACCAATCTCGGGGTCCTCATCGGTATAAAATGGTCCCTTGATGGCCCAGTCATGGGGTAGGTGAACTTGCTCCCAGTCAGTGTCGTCAAACTCATTTTCCACGTACGGAAGATCAATATCCGGCTCTGTCAAAGGACGTTCATACTGTGCACTCGCGTCCGCGATGTAGTCGTTACCAGACGGAAGGACCCAAGGCTTCAGCACAACGAGGCTCGAATCATTTGCGTCGGGCCGCAGATCGTAAACGACATTATCTGGAATCTCCTTGGAGTGCCAGAACTTCCAGTCCTTGTTCAGACTGGTCCGTTCACGGACATTTCCAGAAGCGATCGCGGTCGTATTTTGGACAGGCGATGCTTGAGCAGGTAAACCCAGGAGTCCAAGGGTCCAACCCAGATGGATGCAGGAGAGGAGTTTCATAACGGTAGTTCTCGTTCATGGGTGAGAATGTGGTCCCTGCATCTGGCGGGGGACCTGGCGCTTCATAAAGTCACATTCCATGCACGTTTGCAAGGTCGGGCATACTCCAATGTATTCTTCCGCCAATAGTTCCTGTCAACTTGGAGACAGCCAGGTCTGGGGACGGGGTAGGACGAGTGCCAATGCTGGATTGCATGACGGTCGCTGGGATTTTAGCCGAGGAGCCTGATGCAAGAAATTCCGTCATAGTTGATGTGTTGCTCCTCCCCAGCCACCCCCGCATCGGGTCTGGGATCTCCAGGGTCCATCGGGGTAAACAGCCCGAGGTGCTCGCCCGGCTATTTTTATTAATCTGATCGCTTGGCTCTGGGCACCGGGCGATGTTAGACCGACATTGCTTGACACTGCCTATTTCAGCCGATGGTCTTCTTCAGTCTGAAGTATGGAATCACTTAACCCATATATTTCATCGCGATGCTTCTCATCCCGGGTCTCCTATTCGGCAGTTGCCTGGCTCAATCATGCTGGAACAGTGTCCAGTGCACAGGGCCTCTGGAACCGTCCTTCCCCGGTCCATGGGAGTCCAA
Organism: Aspergillus mulundensis; assembly: GCF_003369625.1. Classification (NCBI taxonomy): domain Eukaryota; kingdom Fungi; phylum Ascomycota; class Eurotiomycetes; order Eurotiales; family Aspergillaceae; genus Aspergillus; species Aspergillus mulundensis. Next base: position 1,853,107 of record NW_020797894.1, on the reverse strand, counting down.
CATCTATGCCCCGACGTCGAGAACCGTCCAGCCAAGAACCGTCCTCCGTTTGCCAGATGGGGACCTTGTGTCTGAGTACACAAATCCATCCAACTTCATCTTGGACAGCAGTACCTCTGACCTGGTCTTTGACTTCGGACTCGAAGTGGGTGGTCTCGTGTCTCTCGAATACACCCTGACGGGCCCTCAGACTCAACTTGGACTTGCCTTTACCGAAGCAAAAGACCATATAGGAAGAACATCCGACAGCTCCCGAGGTGGCGATGGAGACGACAAGGCAATCTTCGCGGAACTCAAACAGGTGTCGAATGGAACATATACCATGCCCCGTGCGAAGCTTCGTGGCGGATTCCGCTACTTGACTCTGTTCCTTCCTTACTCTGCTTCCAACTCAACTCTAACAATCACCAACGTCACCTTGGAACTGTCCTTCCAACCAACTTGGAGCAACCTCCGTGCATATCAGGGCTACTTCGACTCCTCGGACAGCCTGCTCAATAGGATCTGGTACGCCGGCGTCTGGACCCTGCAATCTAACTCCATCTCCGGTGACAGTGGTATGAGAACGCCGAGCCCCAATACTCTAGACGGGTGGGACAACATCGAGGTCATCAGCGATCAAGATACGGTGCTTGTCGACGGCGCCAAGAGAGACCGCTTGATATGGACTGGAGATATGGGGACTGCGCTTCCGAGTGTCTTTGTGAGTACCGGGGAGCTGAAGAGCGCAAGGAGTGCTCTTGCTGTTATATTCGCAAATCAGGTCTGCTCTGCTTCTCCTCGCCTGTATCATTCGCAAAGCCGAGGCTGACTTCAATCGGCTACAGGCGGACAATGGCCAGTTTCCGAAGGCCGGACCGCCAAATGCTCAACTAAACAGTGATAGTAAGCGGGATCCCTCCATATCGACTTCGGTGAGCAGCAGCTAACCACCGCAGCATACCACCTTTGGCAGCTAATTGGCACGTACAACTACCTCCTCTACTCTGGAGACACGGCTTTTGTCGTCGACCACTGGCCTCAATTCATCAAAGGCCTTAACCGAAGCTTGAGCCTTCTATCGCCCAATGGCATAGTCAAGGTCACTGCAGAGCGCGACTGGGGTCGGTTCACTTATGGTGCGGAGCGTGCTTCGGCCAGTATTTTGTCGGTGAACCATTTTCCTCCATCGGGTTATTGAATTGCTGCTAACGCTAAGTTCGACAGACTATATCGGGCACTCACCGGTGGAGCAGCAATGGCCAGCTGGCTCTCAGACTCGATCACCGGAAATTGGACGGAGTACTATAACGACCAAGCACAGACCCTCAAGACGGCAATCATGGAACACCTCTGGGACGACAGCGTCGGCGCGTTCAAGGATAGCCCTGACTCGGTTTTGTACCCTCAAGATGCCAACAGCCTAGCGCTGGCGTACGGCGTGATCACGCCGAACTCGAACAGCAGTCAAGCCGAGCGCATATCGGACTATCTCACGACCAACTGGACGCCGATCGGGCCTTCATGCCCAGAACTTCCGGACAATGTCTCTCCGTTCATCTCAAGCATTGAACTTGACGCACACTTCAAAGCCGGCCGTCCGGACCGCGCACTAACACTTATCAGGGACCTGTGGGGATGGTACCTGGACCATGAAAACGGGACGCAGTCTACGACTCCGGAAGGATATACCGTCGATGGTACTTGGGAGTATAGACTGGAGAGAAGCTATACCAAAGGCTCGCCCTATCTTTCCCACTCCCATGGCTGGAGTTCTGGTCCAACGTCTACTCTCACGGAGTATATGCTCGGCTTGCGGGTGACGAAGCCAGCGGGGGAGGAGTGGGTGTTGTCGCCGGCAGCTTTTACGGAGCTGGACAAGTTCGAAGGCGGTTTCACAACATCCTATGGCAAGTTTTCGGCCAGTGTCAAGGTTGATGGGAAAGTTGCGAGAGTGGAATGGAATACGCCGCGGGGAACGAAGGGGGTCGTTGATCTGCCTGGGCATGAGCCGTTCCGGGTGCGCGGCGGTAAGGGCTCGCGTAAAGTGAGAATATGATAGCTGTAGCTTGCGATGGAATATGCTTGATAATTGGATGATGTTGTGTACTTTTCCACTTTGTCCATGCCGAGCGTAGGCCGAACGGAGAAGAGCAGCAGCACCACTTCCGCTTCCGCCCCGCCACCACTTTCTTTCGTTCTCCCCGCAAAGCCCCACGAGACATTCCACCTGCACCTGCTCAACCACTCCAGTTCGGGATCAACGGGCATCATCACAGCCGAGAGCACTGCGCACGATGACGATGTGGAGTAATCTCGCTCGGAGATCGAGGGGCCTGCCTCATGCCCGTCGGCCAAGTGAATGATCCCGGTAGTACAGGTCTTCAACACATTCATCCCTCCAAGACCCCAAAATGACGACCCCGCAAGTCCAACACGAGGCGCTCAACGCAACCTTCACCGGCATCGAGACAACATGCGACAGTACGGCCGTCCACCACTTCCGCGGCATCAAATACGCCAGTATCCCTGGGCGCTTTGAACGCGCGCTGCCGGTGGATGGGTTTGACGGGCGGACTGTTGATGCTTCGCGATTTGGGTATGGCGCTTTGGATTCACCCAGGTTATTTTCGATCGCTAATGACACTTTGTGTGCTGTAGGCCCCGATGCCCCCAAGTCCCCATTGACGTCCGCCATCTCCTGCGTATCCCCGAAGACTTTGTGATTGAGGACGAGCCCGAGGATGAATTCGAGTGTTTGACGGTCGATATTACGGCTCCGCCGGGTGCGGCGAATCAGGGGGGTCTGCCGGTGCTGGTATGGATTCATGGAGGCTCACAGATTATGACGTTTTGCTCGGCGGGGTCGAAGATTTGTGGTATGTTGCCTTCGGCCATTTCGGCTTCAACGTGGGATTGCTAACTACATACTCCGTGTGTGTACAGACCCGACAAGAATCGTTGCCGATTCAATCAAATCTGGCCAGCCGTTCATCTTCGTGTCGATCAACTACCGGCTCAACATTTTCAGCTTCGGAGACGGCGGCGAGACGAACCTGGCTATCAAGGATCAGCGATTGGGACTCGACTGGGTGAGGAAGAACATTGGCGCATTTGGCGGGAATGCAGTATGTCATCTCCTTCCACTCAATAATGTACTGGGCTAATCCGCGGTGCAGGACAACATTACCCTAGCTGGAGAAAGCGCTGGCGCCATCTACGTCCATGCGCACCTTAGCACGGGTCCGCCGGTGAAGAGAGCGGTTTTAGCTTCTGGATCACTATACCTATCGTCGCCACTACCTGTGGAACGAGGTAACGGTCTCATCAAAGCCCTAGAAGCGAAAGTGCAGTCATACGGCGAGTCCTCACTCCGACAAGCATCCGTGCCATCTCTTCTCCGAGCGTTACAAGAGAGCAATGTCAACACGATGTGGATTCAAGAAGACGACGAACTGAAGGACTGGGAGAAGAGGCCCGAGCAGGCAGATGAGATCATGATCGGAGACACCGAGTACGAGGTATGCTCATCCCCTCCAGCCAGTCAATCCATGCAGTTGCACTAACAGCACAGTCCGTCATTTGGCGCAACGGCATCGAGACCTCAGACGGCTCAACCATCGCCTCCGCATTCGAGCTAGACCAAACCTACGGCACCACCCTCCGCAAACTCTACAACGTCGTCCCCGACCGCCCAACAGCCTGCAAACTCGGCGCCCTCGACCTCGTCAACGACGCGCGCTACACCCTCCCCGTGGAAATCATCTCCGACAAGGTCGCTGCCGCCGGAAAGCGCGTCTTCAAGTACGTCGTCGACCAAGTGAACCCGTGGCAGGCGTCCGCGCGGGCGCACCACGCCGTGGACCTGCTCTTCCTGTTCGGCGGCGTCGACCTCTCGTTTAACCCGTCTGCCGATACAGTCGGCAAGGACATGAGGCGGCGCTGGGTTGCGTTTGTGAATGGACGGAGTCCGTGGAACCCTGAGAAGCGGTTTGCGTTTGGCCCTGTCGGTGAGTGTAGGGAGATCTCTGAGGCCGGGTTTGCGGCGAGGCGCAGGGTTAAGCATCTTGGTGTTTTGAAGGACGCGGGCATTGGGGTGTATTTACCCATTGTGTTTGCGCTTACGGCGGGCAAGATTAGTTTGTTGAATTAGATATCTTTGTATATACGTTTAATTTGCAGCGATGGATGGTGAATTTCCTAGGCTACTACTCTGTGTATAGTGAGCATGTGACCTGCAGTTCCCAGCCTCCGCGAGACCTCCAATGCAACTCTCCTTCCACAACTCCCCCGTCACCAAACCCATCAGACGATCTCCTCTCGGCAATTCCCCGACAAACAACTTCCGAGCACTCTGCCCTCCACGTCCATCATTCTCTCCACTGTTACTCAGCCTGACTAATGTGGGGTCACCATCACAGGCTTCCTCAAGTTCCTCTGATTGATTTCCGGATCCACCGCAGCCACCGGCATTTAAGCTCCTCCCCGACATGCCGAACGCTGAGGAATTTCCGGGGTACCGCGCACCACGCATCCTGATTCCTGCGCGCTGTGGAGAGTCATCTAAGCCAATTAAAACGACGAACAGGATGACGGTATTCGACCTGGCTGCTCCACATGCTAGGAACGTTGCCGGAGGATCCCAAACCTGGTTCTCTGACAAGGAGCCAGGGCGATCAGATGGGGAGGTTTCTCTGGCATGCCCGGCCTGACCCCACGATTCAAGTTGGGTATATGAGTATTTGACTCCCGTCTGGTTTTGGTCGAGCTGGGCCTGACATATCCCCTACGCATCTGACGGCTCTCTCTTCCACAGTTCGTCGCTCATCACACATCACAATGGGTTCAATCGGCACACTACCCGACCCCAAGGAATACCAGAACATATTCCACTGGGCAGAGACGCAGAAGGATGGCAAAATCCCTTCCTTTAAAACGCGGCGAAATGATCCTTACGAAGTACGCTTTCCGTCCCTCCCACCTTAAGACATCATGCTAACGCACCGCAGTACCAAGCCGGCTTCGGCAACTCGTACGTTCAACACTGATCCTGCTCAAGCATTCAACTTCTGACCAGGATAATCCAGATTCGAGTCCGAGGCTGTCCCAGGCACAATCCCACATGGCCAGAACAGTCCACGCAACGTCCGCTTCGGGCTGTACGCAGAACAAGTCACCGCGACGGCGTTCATCGCGCCTCGCCACAGCAACAAGAAAGCCTGGCTTTACCGCGCCCGACCAGCAGTTGCACACGAGGGATTCGTACGTCGCGACCCAATATAAGAATACAACATCATATCTAACGCAAGATAAACAGACTGAACTCCCCGACAACCCCGACACAGAAAGCAGCTTCCTTCCTCTAAACCCGCGCATCCACGTCTCCCCAACCCAACTCGCCTGGCACCCGTTCGACATTGAGACCACGGAAACAGACTTCATCTCCGGCCTCAAGACCGTCGCGGGCTCCGGCGACCCCACGCTCCGCGAAGGAATCGCAACACACGTCTACACCGCCAACAAAAGCATGACGAAGCGGGCCTTCGTCAACTCAGACGGCGAGTTCCTGATCGTCCCGCAACAAGGCGCTCTCGACATCCAAACCGAGTTCGGCCCGTTATTCGTACAACCCGGCGAAATCGTCGTCATCCAGCGCGGGCTGCGCTTCCGCGTCGAACTCCCCGACGGTCCATCCCGCGGATATATCCTCGAGATCTGGGGGTCTCAGTTCGAGCTCCCTGAACTCGGGCCCCTAGGCGCAAACGGGCTCGCAAATGCCCGTGATTTCCTGTACCCCACAGCTTCGTACGAGGTCGTCAAGGAGCCCTGGGAAATCGTGTACAAGCTCGGCGGGAAATTCTTCAAGAGCACGCAGCAGCATAGCCCCTTCGACGTCGTCGCCTGGCACGGCAACTACGTGCCCTACAAATACGATCTCACGAAATTCGTCAACGTGGGCTCCATCTCCGTCGACCACATCGACCCCTCCATCTTCTGCGTCCTCACTGCCAAGTCCCGCGACTTGACGGCGCCGCTGGCAGATGTTCTTATCTTCTCGCCGCGCTGGGACGTCGCATCACGTATGTTCTATGTTCCGCATCCACTAAACCTCCGTCCATCATCCCAAATGAGTGCGTACTAACTCATTCTCGCAGACACCTACCGACCCCCCTACTACCACCGCAACGCCGCCTCCGAACTAATGGGTCTAATCTACGGCGACTACGGCGGCCGCTCCGACGCCTTCAAGCCAGGCTCCATCTCCTTCGAGTGTGGGATGGTGCCGCACGGCGTGGCGTACGAGGAATTCTCCGCGGCGGCGGGCGGGGAGACGGACCCGCCGGCTATGCAGATCTCCGAGGGCAGCATCGCGTTCATGTTTGAGAGTTCGCGGCCGTTCACGATTACCGAGTATGCGTGGAAAAGCGGGAAGAAGCATGAGCATGAGCCAAAGATGTGGGATAGTCTTGTGGATCATTTCAGTGAGCATGCTGAGGAGGTGGAGGAGATTTTGGCGCGGAAGGCGAAGGGGTTGAGGATTTAGATTTGGGGGTCTTGGCTGTGGTTGTGGTACTGTTTGCTTATTTGTTAGAGCGTGTCGTTGATACTATAGTCCTTTGGTTCTGTTCTGTACATAGTTCACCCATTACATTTACTTTACCTTTACCTCTTTTCTCTTTCAACTGTAGGTCTTCAATCCACCATCTCGTTTGATCCGGTCACAGTCTGGCTGACATCAGACGTGACATACTTATCTAGGTCCCATAGGATAGAGACGCCGCGCGCCATGCCTGGCTTCTACCGTACACACCACCAACCTACCCGCAAGTTCCAGTCTCTCGCTATGGTTCCCGAATAAGGATACAACACATCCACAACGAACCGGTGGATATAGACATCCTCTTCAAGATACCTAGTCGGTCTGTCATTACCATATTTGGGCGCTCTGAAAGGACCACAATTTCGGGTTCACCCGCTTGCGGGACCAACGCTGGCCTACGCAGCTGGAAACCAGTCAACCAGGTCGAGGACTCTTGTCATAGTCTAATGCGATCACAGTGGCCAGGTGCTCGCAATGGAACCCAGTGCTAGATTGAAGTGGCAGAGAGTCCCAAATGAATTCAGGGGTCATGCTGCCATAGTGCTTTGGGTAGGTTACCTACACCTACCTGGTTTGTAATAGTGCCAGTTATTTATTTCTCATGCGGAATCGGGGCCCGAAAAGTCTTAAGGCTATATTCTAGGAGCGCAGCTCGTCATTGTGCTGCCATGAACTAAGTATTCAGACCCCATAATATGGGCACGGCATCCAGGCATCCAGGCCTATTGCAGACTAAGCACGCTTGGAAGGGCGAGCCTCTTTTCAGGTTACATCATCACATCGTAAAAGTCAAACGATCTTATTCTGAACATGTCTTATTTTCATGAATGGTATCAACACGCGACAGGCGGACATTGATTATGTGGCAGAGCATGCCGCAACTGCTCGATCCACCGCCAGCCCTCTCCAAGGGCCTGCCAAGCCTTGGGGCGAAAGGAATCTATCACTTTAAAATCACAGGAAGTAGTCTGGGGTACGTCTCGAGACCATTGGCTCTCCTGCGCGCGGGCAAGGGTCGAATTGTAAGCTGGCAGAGTTAGTACCCGTCGATCTTGGGGGAGCATGGTACATACAAGGTATACTTGAGGTGTTCATCGATTTCCATGATGGCGGCTTGGTTACCACAGCGGTAGCAGTAATTGGGAGCTACCGGAGTTAGCGATTTTTCCAGACACAGGACAAGGAACATACCTGAGAAGATCGTGACGACGTTCCGGTCCTGTGACCAGTTATAGCCCTCCATAACCAGCTGGTGTGCACGCGCAACTAGTGTCAATCCGTTATTGTGATTAAACGCCTCTGAGATGTCCTGCCCAAAGGTGTAACCAGCACCACGGGGAGAGATTCCCCATCCGCAACGGTCGTCGGGGTCACTCCAGAGTAGATCACACATGGGACCCTCGTGAGGGACCTCCTGGATTCGGTCTAGGGATCGGATGTTATCCAGAGTATCGATGGACGGACTCAGACCGCCGTGAAGACAGAAGATCTGGTTCTCGATAAGAGCGGTAAGGGGGAGGTAGTCGAAAAGGTCGGTGAAGTATTTCCAGACATTGGCGTTGCCGTATTTTCGGAGGCATTCGTCGTAGAAACCGTACACCTGTGTGATCTGGCGGGACTCGTGGTTTCCGCGGAGGATAGTGATACGCTGGGGGTAACGAATTTTCAAGCAAACAAGGAGCGTGACGGTCTCGACGGAGTAGTATCCACGGTCGACGTAGTCACCTTAATCGGTCAGTTCAAGGGGCCAAAAGCGAGCGTTGTGGGGAACACACCCATGAAGAGGTAATTTGTGTCGGGGTTGGGTCCGCCGATGCGGAACAGCTCCATGAGATCGTGGAATTGACCGTGGATATCACCGCAGACGGTTACCGGACATTTCTACTTCCATATCAATCGGCTGATCGCAGGCGCTGATGTCGGTGTGGCCGGGACGGCCCACAACGCATCACCGAAAATCAAAACACGGCACATACCACAGGTTGGACGTTAGACTCTTCTTGCAGGACCTCTCGCGCCTGATGTAGAAGTTAGGAATTGTAGTCTTGGAAGAGTCCGCCCAAAACACACCCGATCACACAACCTCCGGACATCCTCCTCTGCGAGTTGTTTGCACGTCATCAAACTCTCGATCCAGCCATCGAGCGTGGGAATGGACCCCGAATCAGTCGTCGGGGAAAGGTGGTGTGGCTCCGGCGAGCGCGCCGCATCAATCTCCATGTTATTATCCATTGTCGTGAGGTGAAGCTGTTGAGGGGCGGAAGAGAACCAGGGAAACGGCTGCGAGGAGGGGTGGGAGAGCTAGGCGAAGAAAGGGTCTCGTGAGGAAGCGGTCGCTGGTGGGTTGGGCGAGGAAGCGAGGGCGGGAGGGGCACCGAAAGCACAAATTAAGGCGAGATAGAAGTCTATTTGAGAAAAGAATCCGGGATGCTGAGCGATGGGATGGCGATGGGAGTTGTCGAGAGCAAGAAAGGGAGCAGGTTTGCTGGGAGTGAGAGTCGACGAGGTTTGGCCGCCCGTGCGCCACAGCAGAGCCAAGCCACACCCGGAGAAGCACTCACCGTATGGTGGGGAAGCTACGCACAATTGTGCAGGCAAGCAATTGCATTTCATTTTAATAAATCAGTAGCTATTGCATGAATCATCAATTCGTTCATTCTTAACATTACAGTCCATGTCAGATCACTCAAATTGTTGGTGTGTCGTACTTTCCTCCTCAAATGATGTCACCGCCAAACCCTCCACCAAATCCACCAAAACCCCCAGATCCCGGTCCGCCAGGGCCACCCCGGCCTCGACCCAAGCCTTGGCCGAACGGGGGCCCTTGTCCGGGGCCTACTGGATCGTATCTTGCGCCAGGCGGTGCTTGAGGGTCGTATCCGCCGCCTTGAGGTCCTCCAAAAAGAGGATCATCAAAGGTGGGATGCATGCCACCACCGCCACCGGTCAAACCAGGTCCAACACCGCCTCGTATGGGGTCATTCGGTCCGAGGCCAGGAGGGTAGAGGTCGCGATCTCCAATATTTAGCGGATGTCTGCCGGCGCCAGGGTAACCGCGTGCGGGGCGCTGGATCTCGAATTCGTCTTCGAACCCTGGTGGTGCGAAATCGGGAACGGGGCCCGGTCTGCGAGGAGGTATTGCCAGGGGATCATCAAATGGATACGGCCGGGCAGGCGGGTATTGGTCGTCTCTCAATGGATCGTGTCTTGGTGCTCTTTCGAGTTGCGGCGCTCGCTCTGGTTGTCTTTCCGTAGCTTGCGAGGTTTCTTGTCCTTCCTTGTAGAGGCCGGGCGCGAGTTTCTGTATCACGTTGATTTTGAACAACGAGATGAGGTCTGTCAGACGGGATCCGGAAATAAATACTTCTCTAAGAGAAGTTGTCAAGTCTGCAGATGATGAAAGAGGCAGAGCCGATCCAGAAACATAGTCTCTGACGGGGACGTCGAAAGAAGTCGTGCGATCATCGCCTAAAGCCAGGGCGAAAACAACAGCATTGTTTCCAAGACGGCTAATCTTCAGCAGGTATTGCATCGACGATTGGGAGTGAGCGTATCGGAAAGACGATGTGGAATCGGCATTCCATTCTGCGGGGAGGGACGGGCTGTCGGACGAGCTTTCTGTGACGCACAACCATTAGTGAGATCGAGAAACGGGATAACCATACGTACCTATCGTATGATCTTCACCAAGCCCAACCAGCCTGAAGCCGACAGCCACCAGCGCAGCGTGGCCGATGAGAGCGACAGCTTCGTAGGGCGTCTTGAGGCTGAACTCGGAGCTGTCGTCAGGACGGAGAGCTCGAGCCGCCAGCCCCACCACATTGTCGGGGCTCAAAGAGTCTGTGTTGCCAACCATGTTGGCTCGCTCGGTGTCAGAGTAGGATGCGCGGAGTGTATTGTAGAATGGAAATGTTGTAGGATTTAAGCAGAAGAGTAGATGAAGATCGAAGCGAATCAGCCTTGGTGAGCCTTGATGCTCCAGGCGCCAAAGTTGCGTGGCTCTGCTCCAGCTTGAGCTTATCGCTATCGCACGTGACACGGGCTAGCTTAAGACGGTTAGCGTGGCACAGCTGCCCAAGCACTTCGCCACATGGGCTGGGGTTGCGGCCTGCGGGCTCAGGCTGCACTGCCCCGCGTTGACGTGCGAAGACTAGATCGGCAACTCAAATCAGCAAATTCAACATTAGGGTGTCATTGCAGGTAGCAAACTATTCAAAAGAAAATGCAAGAGTATACAGTGAACTATTTAGCTGGGTTACTCTCTAATTAACACTTGTTTAGATGACACTCTTAATCGTTGAAAGTTACCGGTCAGAAAATATATAGTCACGACGAACACCATGAAAATTATCTCACAGTGTCAACAACACATTCAATTGGCCCAGAAGGGTTCAATACCGGAGACTCCGTACCTTATCTGTCTTAATGCCTTTATATATATAAGAACCCTAGTACGGAGTATAGAAAGAAGAAGCTCAGTAGCAAAAGAACCGGAGTCCCAGAGCCGATGATTCCCCAAGCAGACTAGCGCAAATTTGCTCCTCCAGGCCATCCAGAGCCAGCCGGAAGAAGACATCAACATCGACCCATAAGTTAATCGAGATGATAATCCCATAGCCAGGTGCACCATCCAAGCCCGAGATACCTCCAGGGACACATTTACGACAATTTTCCGACCGTGGCGCCGACTCGTCAAAATGCCACGCGCCGGTATGCAGCCCGGGCTCAGCTTAATCCACGAGGCTAACCAAGCCAGGCCCGGCCTGTATGACATGCCGAGAAAAATGTCGCAAATGTGATCGTGGTCGGCCCAGCTGCCAGCGATGTATCTCCAAAGGACTTGTATGCCGCGGGTACCCAGATCAGTTCCGCTTCTGTGGGATAGCAAGTCGTGGGAAGTGGAAGAATGCTCGCATTCCCGTGGCTGAGAGAGACATTGTTTTTGACAGCCAAACGAATGTCATTGAGGTGCAGCAGCAACAGTCACCCAGTGACTCGTCTACGCCTTCGGAACCGCAAAGATCTACACGCCTGGCGATTGATTCGATACTGGTGCAACCTGCTGGTGATACCGATGATATCGCAAGCATTTTGAATTGGGCGCAGACAAAGACTCTTCTGGACCACTGTACGTCAGGATAGAGTTGAGAATATTGGTTTGCATTGACGCGCTCCAGATGACACGTTTATTTGCCCGCATCAGCTGGCGGAGATCGGCGACGACAAGGATAACCCCTACAGAGCTTATATAATACCGCTAGCAAAGAAGCAGATTTGCTTGCTGTATGCGGTTCTCGGCTTTTCTGCGGTACACCTGGGTAAATTGACCGAAAATACACGCCTGCACGAGACTACGGCGGTTGAGTACCGGCTGAAGGCGATACGAGCTCTAGGAGAGCAGATCTCTAAGAGCCAGACCACGTCGCTATCGAAGGAGGAGCAAGACGCTGTTTTCGCTACGATACAGGTTCTGCTTCTACACGATGTAAGTGTCCACCTTTGGGGCTGTCGGCGACTAATGTCACTAGATTGCGGAAACCGGAATATCTGAGCATGGCGTGCACATCACGGGGGCCATGTCCGTGTGCAAGAACGTCCTCCTTGCAGAGGGCTTCAATGGTCGACGGCAACGAGCGGTGTTCTTCTTAGGCAACCTGGCATGGTGCGTACATCCTAAAATTGAGGAAGACTTCCGCTGACGTCGACAGGCTGGATATCATCCGAGCCTTTGCCGGGACGCGCCGGCTCTGTTTCACCCAGGAGATCCGTGAGATAGTCGCTAGCGCTGGAGGACACAGATTTGAACTCGTTAATGGATGCCCGCGAGAAATATTCCTGATCATCGGACGAGCACTCGAGAAAGCAAAAGAGTACAAGCACGGCTGGACGACAGAGGAGGATTTCCGCTCCACGCTCCTCCTCGCGAACCAGGAGCTATATTCTTGGGACCCAAAGCGCAAGATGTATCCAAGCTCCGATCCTCGCTGGGTGAGCGTAGCCGTGGCGTTCCAGTTCGCGTGCATACTGCACGTCTACCGGCTGCTGGACCCTTCGCGGCCGGCGAACAGCCCGGAGATACAGGAAGCCGTGATGATGACCTTGGATGCGACGGCCGATATTCCTTCCGACAGTACGCTGATCGAGCTGTTGATACTCCCGCTGTTTATGGCGGGTGCTGATTCCTTGTCTCGACATTCGCAGTACTATGTCTTGGCAAGGCTCCGCGAGATTGAACGGCGGTCCGAGATGCGCAACCCGGTCCCGGCGGATCTCTTGAAGAAGGTCTGGACAGCTCGGGCTGCGCAGGATGGACTAGAGAACATCTCCTGGCGGGACTTTGTAAGTGTTCTCCTGTTACCATGGACTTGACTAACAAGCGTAGACATGCTTCCCGGAGTTGACTCAACAGCATGATTACCTTATAATCTGAAGCTGAGTCCAAATATTACTTTGCATTCCTCAACTTCTGTTATCACGACCGGCTGAAATAAGGCCAGCGGACCCCGTGTCACCGTCGCGTACGGGCTTCGGTCACAGGTTGCGCAAACTGCCTAATACGGAAGTAAACCCAACCGGTGGGGCAACGCGGGGCTCCAGCTCTGACGATATCTCGATGCACGAGGCAAACAAGCAATCACGCAGCGCTGGTCGCCGAGATATAAGATAAATAAATCCATGACCGCCTCCTAGATTGTCGCCAAATCTCAACACCGAATACACATCATGGCTACCTCCAAAGAATGGCAAAAGATGCTGAACGGCGAGCTCTACTGGGCCTGGGACGCCGACCTACAAGCGAACCGCGATCGCTGCAGGGAAGCATGCAAACGGTTCAACGAAGCCGGCCAAGTCTCTCGACGGCGGCGAGTCGAGCTGTGGAGAGAGTGAGTGCCGTCCAATGCCACCACAAACTCGCCTCTTACACGCATACTTTTACCAGTATAATCGGCGACACTCGACCCCTCCCACCAGTGAATCCCGACCCAGAAGCAGACGCAAAGCAGTTCGACGCGACAGACCCAGTCGTCGATCCCCCGTTCTCAGTCGACCACGGCATCAATCTCAAAGTCAAGCCGGGCAGTTTCATCAACTTCGACACGACCATTCTCGATACGTGCCTGATAACCATCGGCGAACGCGTCCTATTCGGTCCGCACATTCGTATTTATGGCGCCACGCACCCGATGGATCCCGCTGTGCGGCGGGGACTAGAGGGCCCCGAGGCCGGGAAGGAGGTGCATATTGAGGACGATGTGTGGATAGGGGGCAGTGCGATGATTCTTGCGGGGGTGCGGATTGGGAGGGGGAGTACGGTGGGAGCGGGGTCCGTTGTTACGAAGGTAGCTATCCGTCATTCTTGACTATGGAAGATCACTGACTGAGGCTTGTTAGGATGTCCCGCCCTTCCACTTCGTTGCTGGCAATCCGGCACGAGTCATCCGGAAGATCGAGACCAGTATGGATCCGACGCAGAGCACTGAGGCTTAGGATCTGCATAAGCGGCGATCTAGATTCGGAGCTATACATTGTGAAAGATTAGAAGCCGAGACTATAAGTGTAGAGGCCTAGTCCACCCTGTCCATTCAGCGAGAGAATGAGCCGAGGTTGTTTTTACCTACAGATCCTTGGCGACTGCAATCTCCTGAACAATATGATGCTTTCCACATCAACAGTGATGCTTTGCTACAGGACTTTTCAAATTTGGTTTGTAGCCGAGGTGCCTCTCACCGATCAATTCGAATACAACCTTATAAATAGCAGAAACAATTGCATTGTTGTGAAAACCCCGGACCATCAAACCCAACCTCGGCACCCCGCCCCCAATATTAATTCGCAGCCGCTGATTGGCCGTCCGAATTCCGGGGTAACCAGGCTCAGGCCATCCATCGTCCATACAAATAAATGCATCTTCCCTTCCGTGTCTTACTCCTGTCTCGCGTCCCTCAACTCTAACACAACCTCCCTTCCCTCTGCATCCCTCCCAAACCCCCTCGCACCAGCATGTCCCAAACATTCACCCGCGCCGAAGTCGCGCAACACAACACAGAGGACTCCCTCTGGTGCATAATCGACGCCCGCGTCTACGACCTAACCGACTTCCTGGACGCCCATCCAGGCGGAAGCGTAGTCCTAACCCAAATCGCCGGCCAGGACGCAACGACCGATTTCTACAACCTGCACCGCCACGAAGTGCTCACAAAGTACCGACCAACCCTCTGCATCGGAACAATCGCCGACGAGAAGCCCCAAGTCCTCGACCCAAGCGCTGACAGTCTGAGCCCCGTGCCGTACGCAGAACCCCTCTGGCTACGACCGGGCTTCAAGTCCCCGTATTACAGCGAGAGTCACCGGCGGCTGCAGAGGGCGATCCGGGAGTTCACGAGCGTCCATGTTGCGCCTGAGGCGGCGGAGAAGGAGAAAGATGGGAGCTATATTTCCCAGGAATTGATTGATAGGATGGCGGATCCGGGCACGAATATCCTGGCCATGAGGCTTGGGCCGGGGAAGCATCTGCATGGGCGGACGTTGCTGGGTGGTGCCGTTAAAGGCGAGGAGTTCGATTACCTGCATGATTTGATTGTGGCGCAGGAGATGTGTCGGGTTAATGCGCGTGGTATGCCTACCCTATCTCCTACTTTTGTCTGATCTTTGCTTTGCGTTGGATGAGAGCGAGTGCTGATAGAGTTGCCCAGGCTTCCAAGACGGCAACATGGCCGGCATGGTCATCAGCCTAACAGCAGTGCAGAACTGGCTGCGCAACGAACCACTCCGGCAAAAAGTAACGGAGGAGGTCCTCTCAGGCAAGAAGAAGATGTGTCTCGCCGTGACGGAGGCATTCGCAGGCAGCGACGTCGCGGGGCTCAGGACCACAGCCGAGAAGACGGCCGATGGGAAGTACTACATCGTCAAGGGGACCAAGTACGCACCCCCTCCCACTCCACAAAATCCCTACAAATTCACAGCTCCTATACTAACGCACCGCGCAGGAAATGGATCACAAACGGCATGTACGCCGACTACTTCGTAACAGCGTGCCGAACAGCCAAGGGATTCTCGGTGCTGCTAATCCCACGCTCCGACACCGTCACAACGTCCCAAATCAAAACCTCGTACAGCACAACGGCCGCAACGGCCTTCGTGGAATTCGACAGCGTCCGCGTCCCCGCCGACCACCTCCTCGGCGAAGAACACAACGGCTTCACGGTGATAATGTCGAACTTCAACCACGAGCGCTTCATGATGGTATGCGCGGTCGTGCGCTTCAGCATGACAGTCGTAGAGGAGTGTCTGAAATGGTGCAACCAGCGCATCGTGTTCGGGAAGCGGCTCATCGAGCAGCCCGTTCTCCGGCAGAAGCTCGCGCGCATGATTAGTTTGACCGAAAGCAATCAGGCGTGGCTGGAGAGCATCGCGTACCAGATGAACAATATGAGCTACGCGGAGCAGAGCAAGAACCTTGGTGGTCCGATTGGGCTGCTGAAGAGCCATGCTACGCGGTGCGCCGGGGAGATCGCGGAGCAGGCGACGAATATCTTTGGGGGGAGAGGGTTGACGCAGAGCGGGATGGGACGGGTGGTGGAGATGTTCAATCGGACGTATAAGTTTGATGCGATTCTCGGCGGGACGGAGGAGATATTGGCGGATTTGGGGGTTCGGCAGGCGTTTAAGGGGTTTCCGAAGGCTATGCTGTAGATTCTCTATGTCTGATCTGCGGAGTTTGAGAGCTGTATATACTATTCCTATTACTTACTTGACGGGATATTGAAGCAATTGTTAGACCCGGAATCACCTTCTCAGCAATCGACTGAAAAATAAGAAGCTACTTCAACTCCAACCTCAGCGCATCATACTGCACATAAACAGTCGTCGGGAGAACAGCACTCTCATAGTTCGTCCCATTCTCCGGCAAATGCAGGGTAAGCAGATTCTCGCCCTCCTTCAACCAATCCACGGGGAACTCCCAGCGCTCACGAACTTGATAGCAGCTCACAGCTGAGCGCACAATACAGCTACTCGACTGGTTGAAGCCGACGAGAAGTGTAAGCGGTTCCTCCTGGTCGTTGATGTAGCTCTCCAATGGGAGATTGATGTACGGTTCAGACGCGTTGTACACGTCTGTGTTTCCGGATGCGGCTTTGGCGCCGGCGAGCTGGATCGTCAATGTTGCTGTCTTGTGAGCGTGGAGTTGTTTCGCGGTGAGGTCGAAGTGGATTCTCCAGTCGTGTGTTGTGTTGTATTCCACATTGGGGTTGTCTGGTGTAGGTCCGAAGACGGCCCAGTGCACAGTGTTGAAGTCTGTTGCTGGGTCGGATTCACCGATCGTGTAGTCGACGCCGTTGGGAAAGTCGGACTGCCAATCGTAGGCGCCCCAGTAGATAAGGTACTCGGGGGGTTGCAGGGGATGCGTTGTATCGCGGGCTGTGCCGTGGCGGAACTCGCCGGAGGATTTGTCTGGAGTTCCCAGACGCCAAACTTCTGTTCCTGCGGATTCCGCCGCCCAGGTGTCTTTCACAGAAGTTGATCTACCGGCTTTGACGACGATGCCGTCACGGACAAAGTCACCGAATATGCCGTCGGCGTATACAGTCAGGCGGTACTTGCCGGCAGCGACGTGGTCGATGCTAAATTTCCCGTTCTTGTCGATGTCAGTCCAGTATTGGTGCGATGAGGGAACGGCGGAGTTATCCTGGAAGTACTGGCCGTCGACGGTGAGAATGGCAATGGGGCTTTTGGCGTTCTTAGGGAGCTTGACGGTACCCTTGACGCTGCCTCTCTGCGATGAAGGAACGTATCCGATAACGTGCTTTGCGATAGAGTCGTAAAAGTCCACGTTCCAGCCGGGGCTGGCGAGGGATCTAGCTTCTTCCCGGAGATCTTCCAACGAATCGGCCTCTCCCCCGTTGAAAAGGTAAAATTGCGGTCCGAAGGTGCGGTCGAAACCGTTCGTGATATTCGGCGTGCCTTCGCCGTGGTGGTTGGAGACGATGTAGTTGTAGACGATGCCGTCGACCGTGAGATCAGAGTGCAATGGGCCCTAGTAAGTTAATTTACGATCGACCCGGTGATAGGGAGAATCCATACACCATAGTAGGTATCCTAGCAGTGTCAGCAAGTTGTCCAACATGTGTAGAGTGAGCAACATACCTTAGTGTTCATCACCAGCCACGCTCCATAAGTCGTCCCGTTGGACGTAGACCCATCGGCGTAAAGCCCATGGACGTCGTTGTCTCGCCATTCTGGCCAGTCAGCTTCGCACCCAACAGCAAGCGGCAGAAGGCATACGGTTGGAAAAAGTGTACTTGGTAAAGTACTCCGAGAACTGCTGGACATAGGCGTCATCCGGCGTGTTATTAAACCTCCACGTCGCATCCTGAACAACAATCTCCTCGTCAATCGCTTCGTCGCTAGGCAAAGGCGCAGTCTGCAGGTCGCTCGAGGTCAGATGCGTCCATAAGTCCGTACTCGGGCGGAAGAGCGTCCGGAACTCTTGCAGGTTGCGCAGGAACGGGGTGGTCTCGTTGTAGTACGCGAGCCGACTGAACATGTGGAAGCCGGTCTCGCCGTCGCGGAGAAACCAGTACTGCTGGAACTCCTGCCCTGTCGGAGTGTATGTATCATTCAAGATAATGCCTGCATATTTCGTGCCAGTCGAGTCTGTGCCCTGGACGAGTTCCGTAAGAGGGTTCGTGGATCCAGCGGTGTAGAAACCGGAGGGGATGCAGTAGCAGTCGAGGTAGGGACCAATCCCAGTGGATCCAGATTGCGGACCTAGGAAGTCTTGACCGTCGAGGTACAGATCGACAATACTACCCCGATCTTTGTCGTAAACGGCCTTGAGTCGATCATTTTCCAGAGTGATTGAGGTGCCATCCTCCGTCGCAGTGAGAGCCGCGCTTGCGACACTGGCCGCAGCTAGACCAATGGCGATACTCGCACGCATAATGAGGGGCACGCGGACAGAAAAGATATGCGTTCAAAGACGTTGTGGGTGGACTGGGCCCGGCTTTTATGATTTGTGCGGGGAGCAATAGTCAGATCCGGGGTAAAGCTGGCCGAGTTGTGGGACAAGCTTCCCAGCCACTGCGCTATCATTGAGGCCAGCGACAGGAACGGGCATATTCTCAAGCTAGGAGAGGGCCGGTAATTGTGCTCTGGATTGAAGACGCCACTCCAATGCCGTGCACCTGGAGCTAACCCTAGTTGCCTCCGCATCCCGGCGGGGGAATGCGGGAAACCCCCTGCCAAGTAAGCATCCTTCCTCTAGATTGACGGAAAAACTATTCGGTATCTTTTCACCCGACAAGGGAGGTACGGGGTCTGAAAAATCGAACAAACTTGATTGTGTGGGAGCGGAAAAGGCGGCACGGACGACGCCAAAATCAGATGCTTAGCTTCCAACCTTAAGCAGTGTGACGTTCCAGCTATAGTGGCACTGATATGTCAGAATCGGGAGGATTGGGGCGAGATATAACCGTGGTCCTGTCAGACCAGACGCTGAGAATGATACCATTTGGGTTCCCGGTAATAAATAGTGCACGGTCAATATAAGTGACTCGGTACACTATGCAGCCAAGACATATCCCCAAAGTCTGGTAAATCAAAGCTGTCCAACAGGCCAGGATTCATGCCTTCACCTAAAGACATGTCCTCAATCGAATTAGCCATGAGTGGACCGGGTTGCGACTGAGGCTGGTTATCCCCAATCGGAGCATCGGTGACAGCACGCTCATATAGTATCTCCAGTGCGGCCACACATCGTCGTGCAGAGGTGCTGTAACTCTGGTACTTGCGTAGGATTTCCAGAGCGTAGTTCCAGGAACGGGTAATCACGGCTTCAGTTACCTCCTCTAGAATCGGTGGGCACAACCGGCTGGCTATAATGACGGTGGCTGCCGTGTATACGTCTGCGACCTGTCAAGTCTCCTGCAGAATATGACTTAAAAGAGACTTACAGAGTATGTTATACCACCAGGCCGGAAGCGGGCCAGAGGTTCCATCGGAAGGAATGTTCCCGTATATAAGGTCAATAATATCTCGCGCGACATTGACGCAAATGATCGAGCATTGCAGGGCAACGCGTTGAGGAAAGGAATCCGTGAGCGATATAAGCGGGTCGGTGGCTGCGTCGCGAGACGTACAATATTTGGAGAGAATGGGTCGGAAGAGGAGCATCCGAACATGCAAGAATCTATCCGCAACTGATTAGCGCATCTTTAGTGACTCAGCTGAAACATACCTCGCTCGCAACACGACGCTTTGTCGGTAGAAGATGTTAGCGTTGGACCCCGAAGCAAGCTCGCCGCGGAGATGAGGCGGGAGACTTCGCGTCCAGCTGGTAAGAGCTCGGTCAAGCTCAAAAATAGTCAGCTCGCGCTCGCTACTATCCTTGTTGAAGGAGAATCCATAAACATCATCTGGCTCCTCCGGAGTAGGCTTATATAGACTAAGCAAAATGTCGTTCAGGATCTCGTACAACTCCAGCGACTTGGCATAGAAACTCATTATTGAGGGCTGATCAGTAGGCTGTGCTACTTCAACACCAGAGGCAGATGCAAAATACTCCTCGTCAATAGTGACGGGTAACGGTACGGACCCTGCCGATGCTTTTGAGATCATAGCAGGCCGTCCAAATGTCATTGATATTACCCTGGCCAAGCGTTAGACTATGAAGGGTATGATCAAGCGGTACGTACCGGTCCATAAGTACACAGCCATGCCAGATCTTTCTGGCGAGCTGCTGCTCCTGGGGGCTTTGAAGACGGGATATTGTCTGCGGAAGATGCAAACCCATGCTTTGGGCGTTCCGCACGGCGAGGCCGGTGACGATCCAGCACTGATGAGCGGAGTTGGTACTTTGCAAATACTGCGCCATTAGCAATAAACACTGTATCAGTCCAGCAGAACCAGAATCCCAAAGACTAAAGTGTAAGAGATCTTTAGCACGGGAGAAGAACGAAGCTGCTGAGGTCTCCCGCTCTTCTGGGGTGATGAAATCGGCGAGCTGACAAGCCAGAGCAAAAATAACGTTAAATATACACATTAGCATATTTTCGTCGGACTGTAGCCCTTCCCCCGTCCAGAGTCGTGCATACTCCTCCCGGAGCTGAATGCTGTCAACAAGCGGATAGAGAGGAAAGACGTAATGCCAGTAAACATTCATGAGGCTGTCTGCCGTCTTCCGAGAGGGCAATACGTAGTCATGAATGGCGCTTGTCCGGTGCCTCTGCGGAGATAAAAAACTTCCCCGAAGACCAAAATCGTTGGCAGGATCTGCGGTATCTTGTTGCGGAGAGGAAACCTTCTTGTCCACCGCCGTCTTGATCTGGCGCATGAAGCTAGCAGCACTTGAGCTGCCGAAAAACTCTTGAGAGGGCCGTTCTTCCACAGCCCCCATCATCGCATTTATGCCGTCCGCACTTTCAGTTGGTTGTGACGTCCTGCGAGCTGAACGGGTCGCTCCATTCATGAGAGGAACAGAATCACCAACTAAATTGCCAGATGAGGGAGAGCGGCCAGAAAGGGCCCCGAAAGAAGAATTCGGCCTGTGAAATGGTGTGGCCTGAGCCAGGGATGACTGCGAACGCGGTGTCTCCGTCGGGCCTGATTGCTGAGTAGGTGTCCCAATCTGCCGAGAAGCCATCAGAACAATCAAGATACAACAGCTGAATTGCCCTTATCCAGCGTCCTAGGCCAAGCTTACAGAGTCATGCCCCCACCCGCGAAACCCATTCGCCTCCGAGAAACCAGGGACATAAACCGGCCCGGGCCCCTCAAGCGCTTTGATCCGATTTTCCAAGGTCGTGATGTAGCTTGTAGGTTGCAACCCTGCGTCAGCCGAAGATCGTCGTACCGTGGATTTTACTGGCGACTCACTTCTCCGCCGCCCTCTTCTTCTCCGGCTCGCCGGTATACCTGCACTGGGCACCCTTATCTACCCTCTTCGAGCACGGCCCACAAGCTGCGCGAACAGTATTAGTAAATCGAGAGGTCTCGATTTCAAATGTTGTGGGAGAGACAACACAAACCAGGCTGGACGCCGTCGCAACGGACTTTCCGAACGCGGCACTCATCGCAGGCGACGGCGATCTTGCGGCGCTTGGGCCGCTGGCTAGTATCGGCGCCACTGTGATCTTGGCTGGGCGATGTGCTGTTCATCGAGAATGCTTCTCCGCCTGGTTGATGATGGACGGGCCTGTTGGAGAAGGAAGGTCGTCGGAATGAGCTCCGAGGGAATCTGGGGAAGAAGGTCTTGGCAATCTGGGTTTCGGGTGTGGTTCCGGATGGTGCCTCAGGCCGCAGATGCTCGCTGGACGACCATGCTTCTTTGTTGGTAGTTGTCGCTTCAGTGGAATGAGGTAGAACTCAACGAGGCTTAGAAGTGGTAGGCCGGGGCCTTTATCAAGAGTCGCTCTTGCATTGATGTAAGCTTGTCCAGACAACCGGAAGGGAAACAGGGATTTCGAGTATATTGATTACCTAGGCAACAGTACAAGACCCAACGCTTTATAAGGGACAAGAGCGGACACTTTCATGTTCCAGGAGAGTAGAGATATTGTAAGTGGGTTCAAGCACCACAAATAGATTAAACTGAGCTATGTTCATCCACATAGTCTATCATGCACTATGTACTATGTATCATGTACTCCGTATGCGCGCCAGAAAACGCTGAAGAACTCAAACATCCCAAGAGCAATGTTCAACAACCCCAAATCATCGCTCAGCAGCACTGAATCTATGAGTTGGACTGCTATTCTGAATCTCCATTCTTCTCCTCTAGTATCCACCCCCCCATGAACCCCAAAACTGGAAAGCCGGTAAGACCGACAATGAGCGCAAGAACCCACGCCATAGTGCCCCAGCCCTGATGCTCCCGGACAAATCCCGCCAGAAAGGGTCCAGCCAGACTGCCACCCGCGAACGCCGCATTACTCATGCCGTAAGCCAGCGCTATTGCACCGCCTTTGCCCCAGGCCCTGGGATTGGCTTCTTCCTTTTCCTGGACGACGTAGCAAATTTCGGCAAGGATAATAGCGAACATTGCTGCTATGCAGGTCCCGATCAGGGCAAGGAGTGCACAGAGAATAACGATATCATGCATGCTGTTCTCCGACACAAAGCGTAGACAAACGAGAGCAGGGACCGTGCCGAAGAACGCGCCGCCCGCGACGTAGCGTCTGGATGCTGGGAAGCGGTCATTGATGTACCCAACCGCGGGACCAATAATATGCGGGAAAGTTAGTGGAATGAAGATGAGACCCTGTGCGGTCTGGGCCCAGTGGAAAGTCTCTTCAACGAAGAGGGGGAGCACGCTGTCGAAGGAGGTAAGGAGCACGGAGAGAATAAAGTAGGCCCAGAGTGCGACGAGCATGCGACTGGAGGCGAGGAGTGTGAGGACAGCGCATTTTTGTTTTCTTGCTGGTTGCTCAGCGGTTGGAGTTGGGATGGGCGTGTCTTGGGGCGATGGTGCTTGCAGGCTTTGTTTGCCTTTCTGGCCCTCGATGTCTGTGTCGCTCTCCGATTGCTGAGGAACAGCGACGACCGGCACCTGTGGCTGTATCTGCTCTTCGCCCTGAAGCCACTGCACCGCATCCTTTCTCTCAACCATGACAATACGAAAGACAATATCCAACGCGATGAGCGCAAATGCCAACGCAAAGACCGAGTAGTAGCCACCATGCTCATACAATGCACCACCGACAAGCGGACCGCCCATAAGGCCAAAGGTCATTCCCATGCCAATATACCCGAGAGCTTGGCCCAGGGCATCCTTGTCGACCGTGTCGACAATTAGCGCACAGCCGACTGTCCACACGATAGCGGCCGACGCACCCTGGCAGAGACGCCCAGCAATCCAGAGCCCAATGTGGGTTCCAACGCAGAGGAGAGCTGTCGATGCGCCGAGGGCCACGAGACCGTGAATCAGAGGCCAGCGACGGGATTCGATTCTGTCAGCGAGGTAGCCAGCGAGAACTGTGGGTTGTGTCAGTGTTACTAATTGGCGATTTGGGGAAAGAGGTGAAGAACGTACGTGAACAAGTGAGAAGAGCGCCGCCGTAGAGGCCTAGGAGGACTGATGTCCAAGATTGTTCTGGTGGCGTTAGGGTGTTGTTAGCCACATGCTGCTGCGAATATATCAAAGCATTCTTACCATCTCCTTCACTAATTCCAGCTCTTTCGTGCAGCGCAGTCGGAGTCACAGGGACGATCTGGTCTGTCAGTCTCTGAGATCATGAGTGCAATCCGTAGTACATACAATTCCATAAAGCAGAATGTCCTGTCAACGTCGGTCAGCATGTTGAAAATACCGAGGAAGGAGAGGAAAAATACAGTGAAGACAGCAAAAACCACCACGAATATTATAAAGCCCTTCGAAGCTCTCCACTGGAGCAGAAATGGGCGCTGGTTGGCCTGGCGAGCGCCCAGGGCCGTAAACATCATGCGATGACAACGGTAGAGGTCCATGAGATCTGCAAGAAAGGTAGCTGGCGTCCTTGTAGCTCCAAGGCGATTCTCCACCGAGCTCAAGAGGTTGAAGGATGGAGCAGAAAGTTGGCAGCGGATGTGTTCTCGCAGTCATAATCTGATGGAGCCAGTGCGGGTCCCGCGGAGCCCGTTTTGTACCTGTTGGTGGCAAGATAAGAAGGCCAATTCACCCCAGCCAGATGCAACATTCACTACCTGCGGCTCCATAATCTCGAACAGCAACCGGTCAGCAACCGGTGATAGCTCGAGCTTCGACGCAACCTATCTTGTCGTTCTCAATGTCAGTTGGTGTTGCTGTTGCTGCCATTGCGTGAGCTCATCTTGATGCAACCTTCAGTTGAGTGCCCAAAGCGCTCTGAAGGGAGAAGCAGGCCATCACTTTGTTGACGATGATTCTATCATACATAAAGCACACTGGCCTAGAACCGATGGATTCTATCCTTAGAATATCCTAACTCTCCCAGAATCCCCTTCTGCTTCCCGAATCCGCCTCCAACCAGCGACGTCTCCATAGCGGGGGGTCCGCAAACAAATACCTTGGTGTTGGCCTCCTCTGGCCCACGCATGACTTCCGCAAGGACGTCCTTGATCACATACCCTGACCGCAGTTCTTGATCCGGCTTGAAGTCGCTTCCTGGACGACTGACGGTGTAGTGGACATCAAGCCTGTCCGGGTGCGCGCGCTTATACGCGTCAAATTCCTCACGCAGAAGTAAATCTTCTTCCGTATTGACGCCAAAGACCACGGTCACTTTCGTGCTATCCGCGGGATTGTCGAGGATCCCTTGCGCCAGCTGGTAGATGGGTGTTATCCCTGCACCGCCGGCGATGAGATATACGCGCGAGAACTTGTTCGGCGTCCATTTGAACCCTGGCAGAGACGCAAGGATGAAAAGGTTGTCGCCGGGCTTGAGGCCATGAAGATGAGTGCTTGCCTTTCCGTCAGGATACCTTTTGACGAGGAGGTCAACGAAGCCGGGTTCGTCTGTTGTTTCCATTAAAACAAGGCTCCAAACATAGGCGAGCTGCGCAACTCTTCTTCTTACCTAATTTGCTGACAGGAGTGTAAGGTCGCACAACGGGGAGCCAGCTACCCTCTGGCTTGGAGAACGTGAGGAGCGCAGCTGGATGGTAAACGAATGAGCTCCTCTCCTTGAAAGCATATCCACAGATCACCAAACTCACACGTCAGACCAAGCCCGCTTACCGAGCGCTCACCACCGGGCAGCTCAAACCGCAGCCGCTTCGTGTTGTGATTGACACTCTCGGAACTATGAAGACGGAGGTACTTCAACGCCGGCCCACGACCGAATACCTTCTTTAGCTCCAGATCAGGAGACTGTGCAAAGGCCTCCTTGATGAAGATTTTTGAGGCTGCGTACGTGCCGATCCCACCAACAGCAAGAACAGCCAGAGCTTTGGCGGCGAGGGGCCGATTGACGAGGTTTGCCATGAGGGGTGTAACGAAGTGCGCTGAAGGCAGAGTGACTGTTAGCAGTAGGGTTTCTGGCGATTTGGAGCAGAGAAAGCATGTCCTGGCCGGTTTAAATATTCGGTGTCGACAGCCATTGCTTACGGCGTCGGGGTGTCGGCGCTTGAGACGCCGTCAGCAGGGCAAGCTGCCGGTCACCGATCGGTGGTGCAATCCCAGAGTGGTATGATCAGATACGGTCCTGGAATGTTATTGGCCATCTCGCGTCCAAGTCGGGCAGTCCTTGAGAGCTGGGACTCTGCTGGGGGCCATTCGTAACAAGATGCGGAGTAGGAAACACGAGACGGAAGAGGAAGCTTCCCGTTGGTGCATCACGTGCCAGTGCAAGGCCACATCTGCATTCATTTTCTACTGCTTTGGACTCAACTCAGTGCACAGAGACAAACTTTCTGGGCCAGCAAGGTGCGCCTTTTTGACACCCCCAGTGGTTCAGTTGGCTTAATACAATGCACAGATATTCTAGAGGCCTCAGCCACAACCAGCCAATACCTACGGTGCCGAACACTGTGACTAGGCAGCCTGATAACAATGGAGGAAAGCAGCCCAGCTAACTTGGGAATTGAATCACAAATCCTGCCACTTCACAGCACCGGATAGCGAGAACAGCTTGAATGACGGGCGCAGACTTTCGTATCAGCAGAAAATGCCTCTTTACCGGCGAAATCTCGACGTCAAGGCAGGCTACTGGCGCTTAAGCCTGTCCATTTTCAAAGTCGCCATTCTACCAGATATATGGATGAGTCTCGTGTTCAATCTAAGATGCTTCATCTTGGGCGTCGTGCTTACAACCCATGCCTTCTTTTTTGTCTGTCCCGCGGTATAATATTAGCGCTACAACCATGTGTTGGAGAGGCCAGAGGAGCTACTCATGAAGATGAAATAAAAATATTGCAAGATAAATAATAATATTATAAAATAATAAGTAAATCTAGCTAAGAAATAATTTGTATATAAAATTTTTAATAAAAAAAGTAATATGTAATAATACTAGCCTTTTTAAAATAAGCGCGGGGAATAAAGCTAATTTAGGCTAAAGGCTTTTAGTGGCTTTTATAGCCTACTAGTTTTTTACTTTAATACAGCCCCCTAGCGTTAATATATTAAAGCTATATAAAACTTATAAAAATATAAAAATTATAAAAACATGGTGGTTAAGTAGCTAAAATTTTAATTTTTTATGCTAAATTTATTACTATTAACTTTAATATTTTAATAAAACTTTAAAACTTTACCTTATTTAGTATTTTTATTAGGCTATCTACCAGGTTTTTAATTTTATTAATTTTTTTAAACTTTATAAGGTCTTTAGTAACAAGATTTTTTATTAAAAAGTATTAAATATTTATTTATTTAGTTCCCGGAGTATACCCCGGTTTTCCTAACTTAATAATTATATTTATTAAATTTATATAAACTATTATAGGTTTTTTAATATTAAACCTTAAAGCTATATATAGCTTTTTAAGCTAAATAGCCTTTTTTACTATTATATTAAATATAATAAATTTTGTTAAAGTTAAACTTTTGGCTATAATTAATTACCTTATAAATTTTTAAAAAATAGGCGCGCTGTAAAAATAAAATATATATATTTTTATTAATTTTTTTTTTTTATAGTTAGCATGTAAACTATTTATATATTTAACTAGCACTTTATTATTTATACCTAGGAAAATATTAAGATTTTAATACTTTTTAAAATATTAAAATATATACTTAACCGCGGTAAAGTTAGCACTTTAAAAATTTAAAATATACCTTAATAATTTTATAGTGGCATATTTAATATTTAGCCTTATTTTTTTAAATATTTAGTTAAGCTTTTCTATTAATTATTAATACTTTAAAATATTTTTTTTATAATAGTTTAAATATAGCAACAGCTGCCTTTATTAAGTGTTTTTAACCTAGATTTATTAAAATTCTTTACCTGTTTAATTTGTTAAAGTTTAATTAATTTAGGATTTTTTAAATATAGGTTTTTTAAAAAATAAGTATTTTTTTTTTATAAAATTAATATTATATCCCAGGAACCGCTTTAATTTTTTAAGAATTTTAAGTTTAAAGTATTTAGCTAACTTTTTTAAAAACTTTTTATAAATTTTTTTTATAAGCGCCGCCACTAAAATATTATTTATATAAATAATTATAATACTGCCCTTGTAGGCGTAATAAAAAAAACATAGATTTTTTTTAATACTTTAAAGGCTTATACTCTTTAATATATTTATAAATATTTTATTTTAAAAGTATACTACTTTTTTTAACCTGTATAAAGCACGGAGGAGTAGGCAAATAAAAAWTTTTTTTTTTTAAACTTATTAGTTACTTTATAAGAACCTTTTCTTGCTTTATTATAAAGTTAAGATAGGTGGTTACCATGTTAAATTAAATATAATAGTAACCCCTTTTATAAATAGCTATAAAATAGATTTTTACTAGCGTGTTAATAATAACTAAAATATATGTTTTTAGGCTGCTATTTTTAACCTAAAAGTTACTATATATAACCTAGCAGGCGCGAAACTTTTTAATATTATTTTTTTTATTTTTTTTATGTTAAAAATCCATTTTCCTGGTATGATTTTTTTTTTTAAATAGCTAAAAATTAGGGAACTAATCTTTATACAGGGATATTTTTTAGCTTAGTATTTTGCTTATTTATTACTTTAATTTAGTATTTTTTTAGGGAGATTTTATTACCTTTTTATAGTTATTTAGAATTAATATTTTATAGGTTTTAAAAGAATAAACGCTATTTAAAATTAGTAGTGTAGGTAAGGCTAATAAATTAAGTAATTTTAATTTTATTTTTTTAGCATCCTAGTGTTTTTATTCTTACTTTAATTACTTTGCTTACTTATTTGCAAAGCATACTAATTTAAATTATTTTTTATTAACTTTTTTACTAGGTAAAATTAGCCCCAAGTCCTTTATTATAAATTAAAAGTGTTTTTCTTTTTTTTTTTTTTTTTTTTTTTTTTTTACTTTTATAATACTATATCTTAGCCTTAAAGTATTAAGCCATGGCTATACACATTTTATTATTAATTTTTAAAGGTAGTGAGTTTTCTAAAACTTTTTGCTTTAAAACTGCTTTATTTTTTTTTATTTTAATTAATTATAATACTTTTTATACCTATATCTCCTGTTTTTTACAAGGCAAGAATACTAGCATATTATTAAAAATAAATAAACTTAGTAATTTACTTGCTTGCATTTTTTTTATCTTTTTTTTTATATTTTTTTTTACTTTTTTAACTTTTTTAACTATCTTTTTAATTATTAGCTCTTTAAATAGTTATATATAATTTATACTAGGAGTATTTTCTTTCTTTAATACTTATATAAGTTTTTTTTATATAATTATAGTTTTTAATATTATTTTAGCTGCTAAAGGCACTTTTTTTTTAATATTTACTAATTAAATACCTAAGCACGTGGCCTTAATTAGTATATTAGCTAAGCCTTATAGCTTGGTAATTTTTCTTTTTTTATTAAAATAAATTTTGTAAATTCTAGGGCAGGAAGCGCTAGATCTAAGGATAAGGTTTAGACCCTTTTAATTATAATAATTTTTTTACTTTTATTAGCCACTTATAAATTATTATTATTAAAATTTTATATTTTAAATTACTTATTAAAACTAACTAAATTACTAGGTTTTTTATTATTAAAATTAACTAGTAAATGCGGTGGAGTAGGTAAAGGCACTTTATTATTATTTTTTTCTTTTTTAAATATAATATTTTTTAATTTAATAATCTTTCCGGACTCCGGGAAGTATATTTTATAAATATAAGATTTTTTATATTTTATAAGTTTTTTTTTTTCCGCTTTAGGCATTATTTTTAAAGCTTTTATTTTTATTTTTACAGGAATATAAATGTAGGCGTTATATTTAAAAATTTATAAATACTTTAGTAAAGTATTATTTAGCACTAGTATCCCCAGGCCTTTTATAAATTTTTTTACTAGTAGTTTTATTTTACCTTTTTAAATAAGTTAATTTTAAATATATAATGCGGATTTAACCGCTAGTGGCTATAGCTTTTTTAATAACTTTATATTTATTATTATGCTGCAAGTAATTTATATAATATACCTACTAAACTACTTAATTTTGCTATTTTTTTTAGGTATATAACTTAAAGTTTTTTTAAATTTAGTACTAGTTTAATTTTAGTAATATTAGGCCTTATAATTATTAAAATCCCTGGTATTATTACTTTTTATTTTTATAATATATATTTTACTTATATTAAGCTATTATAAATGCATGTAAATAAGCATGTTTGCTAGCTTATTTTTCCGGCGTAAGAACTAGTAAAAATAATCCCTAAAGTTATTATTAAGCGCTAATAAAGTGTAATTATATTCTTATATACCCTAAGGCTTTATTAATTAAATATTAACATGTATTATTTATAAAGGCTTTATAACTTATTATTAAGAAGTTTTAAAAACCTTTTTCTTTAACTTTGCTAGCTTGTAAATTTTATAATTTATAATTATCTTATTATTTTAATATTTATTTTTATTATTAGTATTATTTAACTGCGCGTAATTCTTATTAAGTTATAATATTAATACATGGCCTAAACACCTATGCTAAATTCTTATTAAAACTAAAGCTATATTAAAGCTTGCTTCCTTATTAATATTTAGTTTACTTAACTAAGGCACGTTCTTATTAATATAAACCTTAAAGATAACCTTATTATTTTTAATTTATTAAATTTTTAATAATTTACTATTATACCAGAGGCCTAGGTTTATCTTAATTTTTTTTACTAGTAAAATATTATATGGTAATTTTAAAGATTATAGGTAATTAAATTATAGTATTAATACCTTGCTATTATTTAACTAAATATGTAGGTTTACTTTGCCTTTCCCTTTAGGGATTACTTTTTTATTATTTAATATAGTAAATGCATGCTATAGGAGTTAAATAATATAAAGATTTTTTATAAGGTCTTTATTATTATATATAAAAATTCTAGAACTAGTATTTACTAGTTATTAACTATAAAACTTTAATATTATTAATATAATAAAAAGCATAGCGCTATATATATTAAAGTTTATATTATATTTACCCTAAGTTTATTAAAAAATAGCGGTAATGCTAGGCTTGCTAGCATTACTATTTTTAGTATTATTATTATTTAAATTTATTAGCCTAATAAACTTATAGCACTAGATCTTGCCTAATAATTACTAGCTTAATAGTTACTTTTTTAGTACTAGATAGTAATAATTTAAAGAATTATAAGGTCCTTTACTATAATAATTATATATTTCTTTTGCTAATTTTTTTTTAAAGTTATTCTTTTTTTTACCTATTACTTATTAAACACCCCTTTTTCCAGAGCACCTTAACAAGGTATGTTTTATTTTTTATTTTTAAAATTAGAACTATTCTTGTCCCTATTTTTATTTTTATTACTATTATTATTATTATTTTTTAATACTACCGCATAAATAAAAGTCTAAACCTTTGCTTTATTTAAAACCTTATAATAAACCTTTTAAAACTATACTATAGTTATTTTTTTAATAATGCTTGTAGGTGTTAAAATATACTTTATTTTATAATATAAAGGTATTTCCGCCTATAATTTTTTTAAAAGTAAAAAGAACTGCTAGTACAAAGTAATAATTATATTAAATTTATTACTAAATTTATACTTTTTATAAAGTGCTTTAATAAACTTTTAAATTATTTTATAACTAGCCTGGTTAATAGTAATAGCCTTCTCTTAGATTATATAAGCTATTATATATTTATTTTTATTAAAAACCTAGTTAATTTTAGCGTAAAACTTGTTTATATATAACGCCTTTTTTAAATTTACTTATATTATTTATATAATATTATTTATTAAACTTTTTATAAGTTATATCTAAACCTTTTTTAATGCGGTTGCCTATTTTTAATATAATATTAATATTAATATTAGGCAAGGTATATTCTTTTTAATAAGTGCCTTAAGATTATATAGGTCTAGTTTTAGGCTTATTAACCAGGTTTATATATTATAATCTTCCTTACCTTTTAATTTTTTATTTATTATATTAAGTATAAAGGCTTTTTCCGGTAGATTTGTTACTTAATTTATTATAATAATAAAAGTAAATATTATTTTTATAATAGGTATGGGAGTTATATTAAGTATTATAAAGCCTTTTAATATATTAAAAGTAAAAATATTTATAAATATTAATTAAAATTAATTAATTAAATTTTAGGGCTTCCAGCGCTGCTGTCTTAATTAATTACATGTAAATTTTTAAATATAAAATAGATAATAATAAGTAATATTTATAAATAAAATTTTAAAAGAATTAGGGGCTTATAACCTGTTAAAAAGGCTAAAAAAGTTATTTATAAAAATAAAATAAAAATATTATAAGATAAATAATAATATTATAAAATAATAAGTAAATCTAGCTAAAAAATAATTTATATATAAAATTTTTAATAAAAAAAGTAATATATAATAACACTAGCCTCTTTAGGATAAGCGCGGGGAACAAAGCTAATTTAGGCTAGAGGCTTCTGGCGGCTTTTACAGCCTGCCAGTCCTCCGCTCCGACACCATGGGCTTACCATACCTTCCTTTGCTGATCGCATTTGCGAAGAGTTCTTTCCGGGGAGGGCTATATACAGACTGGCAGGTCATATGCCTTTCGAGAGGAAACTATGCTTGTTCCAGTCAATGTGGGTGCCGGCATTTGTTAACACGGTGTTGGCGCCGCTCAAGGGCTCTACTAGGCCATTCCCTGTCGTGGCCTGGTCTTTACTGGCATATATCCCGAAGCTTCGACACCGAGTGCGATGGACTCTGGTCTTGATAGCTAACCGGCCTGGAAGACAAAGTCGTTCAGCTGTCCTTGCATTATTTACCGGCGCTCTATGATACAAGAGTTCGCCGCTCACCTGTATACCGAAGGCACCTCCGACCCCAATTCCAGCTTGCCTGGGATTACCTGAATGGCCGCAAACCAAAACAACACCACCCTTATATTGTATTCTACCGGCTGCGAAGCCATCTTGATGATATTTCAGGCAAGGGGAATGAATGGTGGGAGCAGAAACTCGGGATCCGCCTCGCAGACAGAGGAAGTTCCAAATGCGGCGACATCAGGGATGCGCGGACTGTACACTTCCACGTTGGGGTGGGAGTGAACCAGTGCTTGGTGTCGCTGCTCGCCAAATCCGACATCCTCTGGTGGCTGCCGAGGTACCCCCAGGGCCCTCCCAGACCGGACGATCCGCATCTCATACTTTCCGACGACCCCCGGCTCCCGCACGCCTACGATGGTGACACAACGAGCCCAGGGCCCTCTGGCCCCTGGCACGGCTATCGCATTCAGATGCTAAACGCCAACGCCTTGACGGAGTCCGTGCTGTATCTGATTGCCAGAGACAGCGATGGGCCGTGCCCTGCTCCAGATGTCCAACCCCCGCCGTGGTTTGACAGTTGGAAACTCATGAGCTTCGAGTTGGATGATAGCAACCGGCCTGATACACCTGCATACAGAAGGCGTATCCGGCCGGAGTTCCAGTTTGCCTGGGACTATCTCTGCGGCCGAGGACCTCCAGGCCACTGTGTCTGAAATGGCGTTTAGAGGTTACGCGATCATCTAATTGATAATGGCGAGCTTTCCCCATCTTTGCCTAGGTTTGATTGTTCTGGCCTTCAGGGGTGTCATGAGTCCGGACGGCACACGAGATGGGACTTTTGGAAATTATGGCAGGGAATGTGATGTTCCTCTACTATCTCGAGTCTGTACAATGACTGGTTTCGTTCGCCATTCATCCTTTGCGGTGCGCCTTTTCTTCGTGTCTTGACCTCATTGAGTTTCTCTGTGTGCTTCCTGCTCTTTGCTTCTACCAACACCCCTCCAACGCTCCTGAACTTTCTTCTTAAATCTCTTTGTCTATGCTCTTCGTCTCATGGTCTTTATTTTGCTCCCAAGTCTGCGTTCCCTGTTTTGACATCACTACATTCCTCTGTCCCTTTGCGCCTGGTTTTCCATTGCGCATTGTTGCTTTCCTAGTCTTGCCTTCTAGCGTTACCCCAAGGCTTTCGTCCTGCTCTCTAGCTAAGTACTTAAGTAAGTGAGCAATACACACCTCCAACCCTGGACATTGGATGTGCGATGTTTTAGCCGGTAAGAAGGCGCACTCTCCAGACCCTAACCGGTCCACGTACAACCTGGAGCACAAATCTAGTCAGTCTCCCACTATGGGAACCCAAGATCCAACCATTCCTCGGGCCGAATGACACAATGCTTCTTGTTCTGGCAGTGTCCTGGCGTTAGGGCTAGTGTCAGGGTATATTTTCCGCGAGGCTTGGCGTCGCTAACTCGGCCAGTGCATTGCGTGTGGGAAGTCGTCCTGCAATACGGTCGCAGTAGTTCTTCCGGAATCTATGGGCCACTATTTAAGATGTTGGTTCAGAGTCTCGGGCCTCCCCGGTCCAGCTGCATAGTCAGTGTCGATGGCCATAGCCATCGCTCTACCGGCGCTCCTACGGAGGACTAAATCGACAATCGCGCAAAAACTCCACATCATGTAAATACAGTATCAGCCACCCTCACCGCCTTTTTAACCAGGCCTACACAAGCCCCTACTAAGCCTACTAAGCACCCCTAGCACCCCTAGCACCCCTAGCACCCATAATAAT
>NW_020797894.1:1800319-1818743 GCF_003369625.1 Aspergillus mulundensis | reverse complement strand
AAAAATATAAGTTTATTTAAAAAGTTTAATATTATAAATTAAGTAAAAAACTTATATTTAACTGTATAAAAATACTAAAAATAATAGTAAAAATTTTAATATATAATAAAGCTAAATACTAGGTATATTAGTATATATAACTTATCAATCTAAATCTTAAAAATACTAATTATATAATATTTTAAGTTTTAATAAAGGCTATAAAAAATTAATATAAGTAAAAATTAATTAAAAATTAATTAAACTTTTATTTTTTTAAAAAGTAGTATTATAGAAATATTATAGAAATATTAAAGAAATATTAAAGAAATATTATAAAAATATTATAAGAATATTATAAGTGTCACACCCATGGGTGCCAAGCCCTAATAAGATAAGAGAACTAATAAAATAAGAATTACGGTAATATTAACCTGTTATGCAGTAATAATATTACTATTATTTTAATAGTATATTTAAGGTTAATGCCCTAGCAAAAAATAGTTAGCTAAAAGTTAGTTTTTATATATTTTAGGCCTTAAAATTTAATATTAATCCCTTATTAAATAGCCCTTTTAATACTTTGTTTTGTACCTAGTTAGCCTACTTAAGGTTTTTATAATTTTAACTTTTTTACTTATTAACTACTTATAAAATATATATTATGCTGCTAGTATACTTATACCTTATTTTTAAATAGGATTATTTTAATAGTCTTAAAAAAGGACTTTTTAATACTTAATAATCTTTTATTATTAAAATTATTAAAAGTATTATTATAAAAAACTATTAAAATATTTATAAAATGCTAGTAACCTAATAATTATAAGATATAAAAAGGTATATTAAGTATTTAAAAAATTAATTAGCTAAATATAATACACCTTTAAAATAATATTAATATTAGAATAATTTGCTAGAAAATTATAATAAAATTAAAAATAAAAATATACCTAAGTATAATTTTAATTTTAGCTTATAATAATATTTTAACTAGCTTGGCACTTTAAAATTAAACTTTAAAAAAGCACCTAAAAAATATAAATTAAATTAATAGTAAATCCTAGGAGCTTTAACTATAATAAAATTAGTATATAAAAGTAACTAGATTTAACATGCTAATAAATTAAAAGGTATAAATAAGAAATATTAAGAATTTTTTTAAAAGTATTTTAAAAAATAAATAGCTATAATCTTAAAAAGTTTAATAACTAGTTTACTAGATACTATAGTTAAACTAAAGTTAGCTTATTAAAAAAAAGACCAGGATCCTAGGGATTTTATTAATTATTTAGCTATGTTAAAATAGTATTTTTTAAGAAATAATAAAAAAATATAAATTTAATGATATTTTAGCAAGCTTTTACCTTTACTTTAAAATAAAATTTATAATTTTAATAACATAAAACTTTTAAATACTAAAAAATATCTAGTTTAACTTGCTTTATAATATTAGTTTTATATATTATATTTATAACCTTGTATTACCTTATATTATAATAAATAATTAAAACTTGCTAAATAAAAAAAAAACACTACTAATTTAAAAGGAAATTAACACGGATTTACCTATGGTAAAAAAACCTAAAAAAGGAATTATTTTATAAGATAAACTTTTAAAAAAAGTTATAATAAAATACCTATAAAATAAACTCCTGGCATAATAAAACCCCCTTAAAGTTATACTAAAATAGTACTAAATTAAAATTAGTTAAAATTAACTTTTATAATATATTTTAAGTGCAAAAAACCTGGTTATATTGTAGTGGGGTTGCACCCCAACATCAATTCCTGTAGTACTTATAGCCTTGCTACCAGCCTCCTGTACCTAGTTTATTATTTACCCTAATATATATATTTTCTTTTTTACTATTATTCCTACCTATACTATATATTATTTAGTTTTAAATTTTTATTATTATTTAGCCCCTTTAGCTCCCAGGCTTTAGTACTACCCCTTTATATATTAATAATTAACACAGGGCATGTTTTTTTAATATTATAAAGGTAAAAAGGGCGCCCGCCAAACCCCTAAATTAAAAGTTTTTAATATTAATAGCTATACCTTAGTAACTTAGGCACCTAAAATTATTAAAAAAAGGGGTAAAAAACTATTAAGGCCTAAAGGTTAAAAAAAATTAAATAATAAGTATAAATTAAATTTAGTAAGTAAGGCAAGTAGGCCGCGTATAAAACGCCCTAGTAATTTTTAGGGAAATAATAAACCTAGTAATCCTAGGAAATACTAATTACTTAATAAATATAATAAATTAAATAATAAAATTAGTAAATTTAGTATAAATATAATTAATAAATTTAAAGTAAAGCTTTTAAGGGCCCACCTAGGTAATTATACTAAGTGCTTAATAATAAAGTAAAAATATTTTATAAGTTTTTTTTTATAATTATAAAGTTTTATTTTTTACTAAGTATTTATAAACCTAACCCTTTAAAAAATTATTTAAAACTTTTAATATATATAAGCCTACTGCCTGCTTACTAACTTTTACTATTAAGTAAAAATATCCCACGCATTTAAGTTTTTAAGTAAAAAAGGGGGTAAAAACACTAAATAAATACCCATGCTTATAACTAAAAATTTTAATAATATATTTCCTATGGCTAAAAGTAAGCCCGGTAGTATTATTAATAAAATTTACATGCCTTTTAGTAATTCCCGCGGTAATAATACTAGTACCTTTAAAAATATAAAAAGCATGGTAAAAAAAAAGTATTACCTTTTATTAATTACCCTTATATTAATTTCTAGTATTTTAGGCACGCCTATATTTAATAATAAAAATATAACTAGGTTTTTAAAAGTATATAAGCAAGCTTATAAAAACTAGAACATTTATAATAAACTAGGGAAAGTTACTTAAGTAGCAGGTTATTATAGTTATAGTATTTTAAATATTATTAGGAACCTAAAAGGGTACGCTAAATAAGACTAAAAGATCTTAAAAATTATTATATTAAATAAATACTAGCGCCTTAACTAGTGCTAAATTAAGTAATTATACTAGTATTTTAAGAAATTTAAAAGCTAGCCACGCACGTGAATTAATAATTTTTATAATTATATTATAAAATATAATATAATCTTAGCCTAAGTTATATAAATTAATAAACTAAATAATTATACTTAATATATTTAGTTAACCTAAGGCCTCCCAAGCAACCTAGCTTAATAAGTTTTTAAAAAATTTAGGCTAAAAGTAGGGAGCTATTACTAGCTTAAATATAAAATAATTAAAAAGTACATGCTAAATGCCCTGGCGGCGGAAAAACTATATCTTAAAGTTAGTAAAAAGGTTGTTACATTTTTAAAAAAAAAAAGCTAAAAAAAAGGCTATATTTTAAACACTTTTAAATATATAGCTAGCATTTTAATAGTTAAAAAGCCCCTGGTCTTATTTAATAAAATTATAAGCTAGTAAAAAAGGCACTTTAGCCTTGCCTAAGATAACCTTTAAGAAATTATAAAAGTTATTAAAGTATTATAACTAAACCTTAAAGTTATAATAGTTTAATAAGTATAGTAGCCTTTTTATTTTTTAAATACATGGTAAACACCGCCCCCCTAAGTATTTATATACTAAATTATTATATATATTCCCCCCTAAATTAAAGCTGCTTTTTAGTAATACCCGCCCTAGTAATACTTATTTTAGTAATACCTATTCTAGTAGCACCCGCCCTAGTAATACCCGCCTTAATAATACTAAAAATAATAATACCTACTTAATAATATATTAGTATTCCTAGTTTAAGCGCCCCCGCCTTATAATAACTATTATTATTATAGGACTTTAAAATACCGTGTAGGCACTTATATTATATAAATAGTAAATATAATAAATAAAATATATTATAAAAATTTAAATATTAATAGGCTACATGTTAGCAAGGCAGGAAATAAAAAACTTAAAATTAAAGGCTAGCTAAAAGTACTAATAATAAAGTAAGTATTAAAAGCTATTAAAAACTAGTTAAAGCTAGAGTTTTTAAGGGCAAATATTAATATTATTAAAGCCTTAGTTATTAAGCTTATAAATATTAAAAACCTAGGAAAGAATACTAAAAATAGTAAAAACTTTAATTATAAGTTTAATAATTTAATTAAGGTGTAACTATAGTTATTTATAGCTAATAAATAAGTTAAAAAATATAAAGCTGCTAATAATAAGTACCCTATTATTTAATTAGTAAGATTTAGCCAGCACGTGAACAGGATAATTAAAAAGTTTAAACTTTTAAAAAATATAAAAAAATAGCCCCAGGTAAAAAAAGTAATAAAAGCTATAAAAATTAAAATATAAAAAAAAAAAAAAAGAAATAAAAAACCTTAGGTTATTATTTAATCCCGGCCTATAACTAAAAACAAGCTAGTAATTAAGTTAAAAAAAAATATTAATAAACTTTATGCTTAACCGCGTACTTTAGCAACTAGTGGTTAATATTATAATTAATAATTTTTTTAGGGTATTTAAAT
Source organism: Aspergillus mulundensis (assembly GCF_003369625.1). NCBI lineage: Eukaryota > Fungi > Ascomycota > Eurotiomycetes > Eurotiales > Aspergillaceae > Aspergillus > Aspergillus mulundensis. The sequence goes on along the minus strand of NW_020797894.1, from coordinate 1,814,269 downwards.
ACCTACACTTTATATTTTTTTATTAGCTTTTTATAAATTTAAGCCTTTTTAGCACTATTGCCCAGGTCCCCTAAGCAACCCTAAAAAATATAGCTACTATAAACTTAGTATTAGGGCCTAAGCTAATTAATAACATGCCCTTTTAACACGTGCAAGTAATACTTATAAATATTACTATAAAAGGCTTAAGGTTTAAGCTTCTTTTTAGCAAGGAAAACCCTTATATATCCCTAAGTATTAAAATCCTAATTAAAATAAAAAAATAATTTATAAAGGCACTTTTAGATACTAACATAAAACTTAATATTATTAATAAATAATTATATAAAAAAATTAACTTGTTTTACAGGCTAAAGCCGCGGGTAAAAATAATAATTATAAATTAAGTTAAGGGTAGCTATATAGGCATTATAAAAAACCTTTTAATAATTATTAAAAACCTTATATACTAAAGTATTAATTATTTTATACTAAATAATTTAAAAAAGAAATTTATTCTAAAAAGGCCCTTTTAATACTAAACCTTATTTATAATAAATATTAAAAAAAATAGTAATATAAAGTGCATAATCCATTCCATTAGTTAAGACTAACTCCTAAAAATTCATGTACCTTAAAAGCTATTACTAGCTAAATATAAAAAGGATATTTAGCCCAGGTAGGATTTAAAAAATTAAGTAAAAATTATAATATTAGGTGGTTACTTACTATAAAAGCTAGAATAATAATACTAGGGGCCCTAAAATAATTAATAAATAGGGTTTTTAATAAGGTGGCTAAACACCTAAGCTACACCCAAGCGCCTAAAAAATTAAAAATTAAAATAATTTTATATTTAGTTAAATATAAAATTACTAGGTAAGTTAAAGGTTACTTAAATACCCCCTAGCCACTTAAAAATTTAAAAGTTAAGTTAATTTTACGCTAGGTAATTTTATATTTAAATAAATATAAAATTATTAAGCTAATCACGGGCTATAAATTTATAACTACTAAGTTTATACTTAACTTATTTAATACATGTAAAGCGCCTGTTAATAAAATTACCTAAAAATTATTAAAACGCCTAAGCAAGCCCCTAAAATATATTTAATAAATAAAATATAAAGCTAAAAAAATACACAGGGCATGGCCTTTAAATATAGCCTGGCTAGTAATCTTATTTAAAAAAAAAGCTAATAAAGTGTAACTAGTAAATAATATAAAAAAAGGTAATATATTAAAAGGCGTGAAAAATTAGTAAAAACTTTATTTTAAATAATATTATTTTCTTTGCCAGGCGCCCAAAGCAAGTACTAAATTTAACTTTTATTTTTAACTATAAATTACCTAGTTCCCGCGGGAAACCTAATTAATACTTAAAAAAGCTATAAAATTAAAAGTTAAAAACTAGTTAACAGCGCAGGAAAAAAAAATATTATTAAATATATTATATTAAAAAAAAGAAGTGCTAGGATAAGGGACTAAAAATATTAGCTATGTGTAATTAAAAGTGGCGCCCCTATAGTAACTATAAATAATAAAATACTAAGTATAATAAGTACCCTTAATTAAGATCCCAAGAGCGGCCCAAAAAATAGTAGTTAAAATACTTAAAAAATACCTAAAGGCTGGAATATTTAAACACTCCTAGGGCCCCTATAAAAACCCGTACTTTTTAATTATTAAAAAAACGCCCGGCACCTACTAACTAATAATTAATATTATTAAGCTTAATAAGGTTACTATATAAGATGTAAATTTCCTACTAAATATTAATAAATTTCTTAATAAATTTACTGGCATGGCTGTGGCATCCCTTATTAATTAAATATTTAGGTATAACTAAATTACCCTAAACCCTAAAAATAGGGACAAGACCACTATTTATATTATAATAGGTTTTTTTTAGTAAATAACTATTATATAAGGAGCCATAAACTTGGTTGCCTAGTTTATTAGGGTTAAAAAAAGATTTTAAAGGAATTAATACTACTAATAATAAGAATATTTTTAAATAATATTAGTATAAAAAAACCTAAAATTAAGTATAATAATAAAAAAGCTTTACCAGGAATTTAATAATATATATTAAAGTATTTAATAAACCTAAATCACATGCTTTACCTAGTAAAGCTTGCCAGGGTTATAATTTTAGTAAAAAAGTTATAATTTTATATAAAGGGGCTTAAAATTATAAAATAGGTATATAACTATAATAAAAGGTATTTTAAAATAATAAAAATAGCTAAGGTTTTTTACTAGCCTAAGCCTTAAAATATTAAGTAAGTTTATAAATTCGCGGGGTTAATAGCAGGGTTTAAAATAATTATTAATTACTATGCTTAAAAAGCTAAATTACTACACCTACTGCTTTATAAAAACGCCTGTTAATAATAGGGAAAAAAATAAAAAAATACCTTTATTTACCTATAAAAAATTATTGTAATATTTTTATGCATGTTATTTATTAATTATATTATTACCTTACTAATAATTATTTTAATAATAAACATAAGCCTAAATAAATAGGGAGCATGTATTATATAAAAAAAAAATAAAAAATAACACATAATAAAATATAACTTTAGCATATAAAGTAATATAAAAAAATAATATAATACTAGAAAGAAAAAATATTAAGGCCTTATAATAACTTTTAAAAAGCTTAGGTTTTAGTTATATAGCATGTATTTTTTCCTGGAAACTAATATTAACACCCTAATAGGCTAGTTAAATAAGTTAGCATTTAATTTACCAGGCGCGCTAGTAGTAAGTTAGTTAACATAAATTTAAATATTTAATTTTATTATAAAGCATGTACTAGGTAATAAAAATATAATTATAAATACCTTATTACACAGGCCTATTATAAAAAAAAATATAGCGTAAAAAAATACTAAAATTAATATTAATAAATAGGTAAAAGTAAAACTAAAAATAATTAAGGCGTAAATATAATTAACTAGGGCAAGGGCTTTTAATAAATTTATAAAAATCTTAAAAAACTACAACCCGCTGCCAAAAAAGAATAAAAATAAACCTAACTTAAAAAAAAATATATTTTTAAAAGGCTATTATTTAATAAGGTATTATAAAATTACCTGGTACCTAGCAACCCTATTAAAATTATTAAAAATAAATTAGTTAAACTACTATAAACTTTAAGCTACCGCCGCTATTTATATTTTATATAAAGGCTACCTATTTTAAAAAGACTTTAAAGGCCAGCTAGTCTAACAAGTGGTTAATAATATAAAAAAATACTATATAATTCTTAAGGTAATATATAAAAAATTAGGGTATAAAGGGCGCGAAGGCACTTATAATTACCTATTTTTTAAGTACTAGTAATTAGGTAGCTATGCGGATATAGTAGCTTTAGTAAAAAAATACCTTATTTACTAAGCTAGAAATTCTTAGCAAGAATATAAAAAACTTTATTTTACCACCGTGCTGCTTTTTTTTAACATGTTTAATATTAATATTATTTATATATTTTTTAACGCTTATTTTAGGTATATAGTACTAGAAATATACTTATTATTAAAATAACCTAAAGGTAAACTACTAGTTATTATAAATACACCTGCTATTACAAAGTTCCTATTTAAACATATTATTTATAAATTTAGAGTTTCCCGCTAAATAATCCTGGATAAAAAACTAAAAATAAAAGGGGAAGTTATTAATATTTTTTTATAAAAATATAAGGTTAAGCAAGCTAACATCTTGCCATGGCACTTAAAAGTAAATATTATTATTAAATATATAAACTAAGTTATTAAAAATATTATTAGTAAACTTACTAATAGTACTAAAAAAGGCTAAACCTAACACTTTTACCTAATACTATAATTTATTTAATTAATAACTTGTAAAATTACCGGGATAACTCCTATTTAAATACTTATAGGCTAAAAAATAGTTTTTTTAATTAAACTTAAAATACCCACATGGGTAACCCTACCTTAAAAAAATATTTACACCTAAAAAGACCTAATTATAATAAAAACCTAGTAAATTAAAAAAAGAAATAAAAATATAAAAAAAGCGGTTTTGTAACTAAAATATATTTAAAAAAAAATAAAAATATTTAAAATAATAACCATGTTATTAAGTATATACTATTAAAAAAAGATAACTACATGCTCCTATAAAATAGCAAATAAAAGTAAAATTTAAAAATAATAACTAAATTATAATTTTAATAACTAAAACCTTATTAAATTAAAAAAGTGCATGTTAATATTAAAGCTTATTAATTAAGTAAACTTAATAGCACACGCATGGCCTATATAATAAATAGTAATAGGCTAAAGCTATTTTACTTAAATAAAAATTTTACTAGTGGCACCGCGGAACTTAAAAAGTAAAATAAAAACTTAAAAATAAAAAAGTAAAAAGTAAAAAAAAACTAGGATATAAAAAACTAAATAAATATAGTAGTAAAATAAAAAGCTAGCTAGGTATTAAATAAATAAAATCTAGCTATTATTATACCGCTACCACCAGCTAAAATAAATTAAAAAGTTACTAAGTAAAAAGTTAAGGAGTTAAGAAATTACTAAGTAAAAAGTTAAGGAGTTATTAAGTAAAAAGTTAAGAAGTTACTAAGTAAAAAGTTACTAAGTAAATTTTTTTTATATTTTGCTATTAGTTAGATTTCTTTATATTATTTTTTATTAATTAATTTTTTTTATGTTACCCCCCTATTAGTTAAAATTAGTTTTTTTATATTTTATTTATTATTACCTAAACTTGCTTTAACTATTATAACTTAATACTTTTTAAAAATTTTATATTTTTTATTTCCCTTAACTCTTACTATTTAATCTTATGTTTTTTTTAGTTTATAATATTATTTTTACCTACTATTTTTTATTATTATATACTACTTTTTTTTACTAACTACCTACTTGCCTAAACTATTATTATTTATATTAAAATACTAGGTATTATAACCATGGCCCTGTTATTTTTTTTTAATTTTAACCCCTTTAAAAAAAGTAAAAAAGTAATAGCCGCCTAATATAAATACTAGAAAAGAAATAAGTTAAAAGCTTTTTAACCTAGTAAAAATGCTAGTACTAAACATGCTAAAACCTATTAATTTTATAGTTACTAAGTACTTAAAAGCCAGGATGTCTAAAAACCTAATAATAATTATAATAATAAAAGTGCCTTTCCGCGTACGTGGATAAGTTTATTAACTAATATTATTTAGCACCGCCCCTTTTAGCTATTAGGCCTTTATTAGCCCTAGTAGCACGCCCTAACCCTATGTTTGTTAAATATATTAAAGCAAACTTAAATAACTATAAATACCATTTTTTTTATAAAGTAGCAGCTAATTAAAATTAGACTGGTAACCTATATTAGTATAAAAAAAGCTATTTAAGCTATTAAAAACACGCTACTTAATATATAATATAAATAATAAAAAAAGCTATTTATAGCGTTATTTATTATAAAAAATAATTTAAAAAATATTATTATAAAGCTTTAAAAACATGTTTTAAAGGCCAAGGCGTGAAAAGCAACTAACTCCGTGGCTATTAATAAAAATAAGTTTTAGGATATAGCTAAAAAAGCTATTAAAAATATAAAAAAACAACGCGCTAAGGTAAAAAAAATTTAAAATATTTTTATTTTTAAGTATTATAATAACAAGAATTAAATAAATATTATTATAAATATTTTTAAGCACGTGTAATTATAACCATTAATTAAAAAAGTTTAAAAAATATTTAATAGCTTAAGTTTAAATATTAAATAGCAAGCTATTTAAAATAATATTAATAACACTATGGTAAATCGCGTGGGTAATAAAAAATAAAAAAAATATATAATATTAATTATCACGCCTAAAAATATTAACCATGCCCTAAGCATACCCTCCTAGCCTAGTTATAATAGCCACTACTTAAAAAAGTTAGGATTAATTATAAAAAATAATAAACTTATTCACGCCCGGGACTTTATAAATAATAAAATTAAAAAAAATTAGCTAATAACTTTTTATATACTTACTTATATATTAAACCTAGCTAGAACTCCCCGCGCCCTAAATTAGCTATTAACCTAATTATTATTTTAATTTAGCCTTACTTTATTATTTAGCTATAACTTAATTATTTAAAGCTAGGTTAAATTACATATTTTAGGCCTTTTATAGCTAGCTAAAACTAAACCTGTAAAACATACCACTGCCTATAATATTATTTTTTAAAAAATACTTAATAAATTTAAAAGTTATATTTTAATTTACTTTTAGTATATTAATAATACTATATTTTTTAACTTACTAGCCCTAGGAGCCTGCCACTAAAAATAAATAAGTATAATTAATTAAGGGTTAGCTTATAGTACCACAGTCTTATATATATTAGTAAGTATAAATTAAATATTTATTACTAGTATTTTATATCCACCTAAATAAAAAATAACTAGCTAATTAAAAAAACTACCACCGCGCGCTACTAGTTACTAAGTAATAAAAATAATTATATAAAAAGTATTATAAGATAGCACAATTAACCTAGCATAGGAAGTTACTAAAAACCTATACTTACCTAAGTTTATAAAAGTATTAGCCCCGCCTACTAAAAATAAAAATACCTGCTATTATATATAAATATTAATTACTATTAATTTTATAATTAAAACTAGTAAAAAATAAAGTATTACCCTATAAGCACGCACCCTATAATAAATTTATAAAAAAACTATACTAGCACTAAAAAAAAAGCGCTAGTATATATACTACCTTTATATAAAATAATTAGGGAAAAAAATTAATATAAAAATTAACTTACTTAATAAAGTACTGCGCCCTTATATTAAATTTATTTTAAAAAATTATTTAAACCTAGGTAATATTATAGCAAGCAAGGCTTACTTTATATAATTTTAATAAAAAGTTTAACCTTCGCGCCCGAAGGACACGCTAGGTATTTATTAATATTATTATAAGTATTTTTAGTTTTTTAAGTTACTTTTATACCTTAATATCACGGAAATTACCCGTGGTACTCTCCCTAGTAAATTATAAAAAAAAAATTATAAAGGTTTATTTAATAACTAAGGTTTTATTAATATTAATAATCTTTTTAACTATTTAGCTAAAAAACTTAAAAATCTAGCGCTTAAAAAATATAAATTAAATACCTAATTTTTAAATCTTGCCTAAAAAAAAATAAATATTTATTTTTATTATCTGCGCAAGTATTAAGGGGCGCTAAATTATAGCTAGCTATAAAATACTTATTATATTATTATTTAATAACTTATACGCTAGGACCTATTTTATTAAGCCTAGTATATTATATTAAGGCTTAATTAYAAGTACTAAYTAATYTTATATTTATATTATATAAAGTACGCCTAGTAAAAAAACCATACTTACTTTTAATATATAAATATTAATATTAACCAAGCGCTTTAAAATAAACAAGAAGTAAATATTATTTAAAAATTATTATTACTAAATATAAAAAATAATAATAATTACACCAAGGTTTTACCAAGCATATATTAAAAAAATAAGGTAAAGGCATGGCTAGCACGGGTAAAGGCGCGAGATAGTACTAATAATCTTTTTAATTTAATTAACCGCGTGAAAAATAAAAAATAAACTAAAAATAATATTAAATACTTTTATATAAACTAAAAAAAAAACCCCTACTTGCGGCTTATTATATAAATTATATACTTATTAATATTATATAAATTTACTAAACTAGTTATAAAAATAAGGCGTATAATATTACCCTGGTATATTACTATGTTAGCTAACTATTAAATACTTAAAATAGTAAAAGAAGGTACCTAAAAAAAATTAATTATTATATATTATAATTTTATACCCGGCCCTACCTCCCTGTCTAGTTTTTTAAATTATTACTTAAAGATTTTATAATTATTTACCCTAATTATTTAACTTTAGGGGCTAGGAGCTATTAGTAATACCTTAGTAAAATATTATAAATAAAATTTAACTAAGGTGGTTAATAAAATAAAGCTAGCATTTAGCCTAAATATATTTATTAGGTGTAACTTTTTTAAGTCCTAAAAAAAAAGGCTATTTTTATTACTATAAATACTTACATGCGGTTTTAAAAGCTAAAAAAAAAGTATTTTAATAATTTTAGCTATAATTATTATAAAATAATATTACCCCCTGCCCTTGTTCCCGCCCACGTGGCCATGGTTATTAAAAAAGCACTAAATAAAACCAAGCTACTTATTAATTATTATTAATGCTTTTTACCCTGGCAAAACTAACAAGCTTTAAAATATATTTACTAAACTATTTAATTATCGCCTGTACATAATATTAATAAAAAAAAAAAAAATAAAAAAGGTAAAAAAAAAGGCCTAGTAAAAGCTAGCTAAGTAAAGCATAGCTAGTTATTATACTTTAAAATATTACCTTAAAAAAAAAATAAAAAATATAAGTAAAAAAAAGTTTTACCTACTAGTAAGTTTTAGCCCCTCCCTAAGAAAATATAATAGGGTTACACCCTAATATTAATTTTTATAGTACTTATAGCCTTGCTACTAACCTCCTGTACCTAGTTTATTATTTACCTTAATATATACATTCTTTTTTTTACTATTATTCCTACCTGTACTACGTACTATCCAGTCCTAGGTTTCCGCCATTATTTGGCCCCTTCAGCTCCCAGGCTCTAGTACTGCCCCTCCACAATATTATACCTAATTATATAAAATTATTATAAAACCTTAACTTTTAACCGGTAAATTTTAATTAGACTACTAAAGTTTATAAAATAGTGGTTAAAAACCCTTAAAATAAAAAATATTATAAGCAAGAGCAAAATAATTAGCAAGAAGGTAAGTATATAAATTAAAATAAAAGTAAAATATATAAAAAAAAAAAATAAAAAAAAGCTGGAGTAAAGTCTTATGCCCTAGCTTAATATTTAAAAATAAAAATAGGTAAGTATTTTTAAATAAAAATAATAGTAAAAGCTTTATAAAATAAAATTAAAACTAAAGTGGACTTAAATATTAAAGTAAAGGTAAATATAATAAATATAAAATTTATTAAGCATGCTTATTTAAATTAGGCAAAACTTTCTTGCCCTATTTTAAAGGGATATAGTATTATATTTTTCTAAACTTAGTATAGTATATAAAGGCGCCTTATAGTTTTAATTACTTTTTTTTTTAAAAAAAACCTATTTTATATAATAATTAAGTAGTAAACTTAATCCCAGGGGCTAGTAAATAAAGCTTTAAAAAAGTAATTATAAACCCTAACTTAATAACTAATTAACATGCCTAAAAAAAAATTTATAAACTTTTAACTAAAAAAACCTTAGGGCACCCCTGTAAATAAAAAATAAATTATATAAGGAATATTAAAATATAAAGCACCCGCTTAAAAATATAAAAATAAAAGTAATAAAAAAACCACTAAGAAATTACAGGCAATACTAAACATAATTTTAGTAAAAAAAAAGGAATTACAGGAACAAGAACATTATAAAAAAAAAAAAATACTAATAAATCCATGCTTAAATTAAAAAGGCACGCTAGTAAATTATAATAGCTAAAGCTAATTAATAAATACGTAATACCCCTATTTAATTTATTAAGTAATTAATAATTTCTTGCTAAATAAACTTTAACACCCTTATAAACCCTAAAAAAACCACTATAAAATTAATTATAATAGTAGCTACGCGCCTTAAAAAGAATTTCCCAAGAAAATTATTATTTATAAAATTATATTAAGTAAATAATATTAAAAAATTTAATAATTAAAAATTAAATATAAAAACATACTTTAAAACCTTCCCAACCTACTATCCTAATAATAATTATAAAATATCTTAGTTTATTAGATTCCTAGCAAAAGACCGCCAACATAAATAATTTAATATTTATAAAATAAAATTTATATTTACCTAAAAAAAATTTCTTAATACACTAGTTAAAATAATTAATAATAAAACCGTGCTTGTTAATAATTTACTTATTAAATAAGGTAATATAAAATAGTAACCATGGTAAACTATTAAGTAATTTATATAATTACTAAATTAAATTAAAAAATACCTATTTTATAAATACAAGGACAACCAGCGCAAAGGGCACCTATATTAAAAAATCCTAAAAATATATAAAAAAATCCCTTATTTATAAATACTAAGAACTAAAACACTATAAAAACTACGTGTTATATTTAACTAGCATTAAAAATAATATACCTAGATAAAAAAAAACTATTATAAAAAAAAAATAAGAATTCCTAAACTAAACACATGCTAGGTTATTAATAATAAAAGTTAAAGTATTATTTACCTTTAAAAAAAGCGTAAAAGTAAACACTAGCATAAAATAACCTAGTAATTTAAGTAATTACTTAGCTATAAAAAAGCTATACCCAGGTAAATACCTAAATTATAATTATATTAAATACTTTAAATAATATTACTAGTTACCGGGCGGAGGTTAAAAAAAAAGCGCCTTTATAATAATAACCCTTAAATAAATTTAATAATATAAAAAATATAAAACCTTAAAGCTCTGCGCGGTGCAAGCTTTAAAAATTTATATAAAATAAAAAAGTATGCCGCGGGCCTGGGTAATCCAGGTAAAAATAAAAAATAAAAAATAAAAAATAATAATATACAAAAGTTCTTATTAACTTTAAAGTAAAAGTAAATTTTATAAACTAGTGCTGGGTAAAGTCTTATTTTATATAAAATAAAAAATTAGCCTATAAAGTACGCGTAATTAATAACTATATAATAATATCCTATAAGAAATATATACTTATAGTTTATACCAGAGATTTTACGTGTAATATATAATACTATTAATAAAATTTTAAAGCTATTAATATTAATAATTATAATATAATTTTAGGGTTCCCGTGGCTTTTAACCATAATACCTATTTTAAACTAGTATACTAGTAATTAAACATATAATTAAAAAGTAAAATATAATCCTAAATACTTATAATATATAATAATAATATAAGAATATGCTATAAAAATTACTATAAAAGTTAAAGTGCTTTTAATATAAATTTTTAAGCAAGGAAATTATGTTATAATATACCTTAATAAGGTAAAGGTTAAAAAAATCCCGCTACCTAAATAATATTATAAATATATAGATATATTTTTTAAAGCAAAGGTAAATATTCTTGTGTTTTATTACTTATATAATTATATAATTAAGTTATAACCTAGTGCTAAGCCTTTAAGTAAGCATATTTACTTACTATTTTTAAAAAAGCTTAAGGTCCTACGCGAATATATTAAAAAAGCCTTAAAAAAATTAAATATATTTATTAAAAAGCCCTACAGGAGCTTTAATATTATTTATACTAAAAAAAAATAGTAGCCTATGTTTTTACGTTAATTACTAAGGCCTAAATACTATTATAATTAAAAATACATACCTTTTACTATTACTTAACACGACTCTTAATTATCTAAAAATAGAAAAAATTTTTATACAGCTTAATTTGCGTGATACGTATTATAAGCTCTAAATTTATAAAAAAATAAGTAAAAAATAGCATTTAAAACATGCTTTAAGCTTTATAAATACCAAGTTATACCCTTTAAACTAGTAAACATGCTAGTAATATTTTAATTTTATATAAACCACGCCCTAGCTAGGCTAATTAATATAATTTATATTACCTACTTAAATAATATTATTATCTTTTTAAAAAATAAAAAAAAACATAAATAACATATGCAAATAGTTCTTAAAAAACTACGTAATTTTAAGCTATATATAAAAGTTAGTAAATACTTATTTTATATTAAGAAGATTAACTTCTTGGGCTTTATTATAACTATTAATAAAATTAAAATAAAATTAAAAAGGGTCCAGACTATTATAAAGTAGCTAATGCCAAAAAATATAAAAAAAGTAGTATTTTTCTTAGAATTTTGCGGCTTTTACTAAAAATTTATTAAAAATTATAGTTAAGTTACAGCAGCGCTATTTAACCTTATAAAAATTAATATAGTTATAAAATACTTATTAAAGGAAAAAGTATTAAAGGTATTTAATATATTATACTTAAGGTTTATAAAGTAGCCCTTATTAAAATACTTTAATTTAAAATTACACATGTAGTTATAAATTAATACCTTGGGGTATATTATTACTAAAGTATTATTTTAATTAATAAAAAATATATAGTAATATTTAGTTACTTTTTAATTTTATAAGTTAAAAAACATAAAAACCTATTATAAAACTTATAACTTTAAAATACTTATAATTATAAAATACTTTTAAGTTTAAAAATATTACCTTAAAAGTAATAAGTTTTTTATTAAGGTACTCACGAACCATAATAATTTATAATAATTTATAATAACTAAAAACCTAACACAAAGGCAAGCGCAATAAGCTAAGAAACTTATAGTTTTTAACTTTATTATTAAGTATTATTTAGGTGCAAAAAACCTAGTAAATACTTTAAGTAAAAAAGTAAATTATATTCTTAAAAAAAAAAAAAAAGCCGCAGGCAGGACAGTTTTTTATAAATTATAAAAGTAATTAAATAATTAAATATTATTACACCCTAAATTTAAGTTATAAATAAATATACAAGCAGCTATAATTAATAAAAACTAGCATGTAAATAAACTATAATTAAGTATTAGGAAACTACTATAAGTAGCCCAAGATTATAATAAAAAGTTTAAGAAAATAAAGGGCAATCTTGCAAATCTAAAACACGTAAAAAATTTTAAGTAATAAAAAGTGGTAAATAATAACTTATTATACTTTAAAAACCAAGCCTATATACTAAAATTAGTGGCATTATATAAAAAAATTATAAAAATAAATTATAATAAACCCTAAGGTAAACACTAAGGTGTTAATACTATTATTATAAATATTTTATAAAGGTACTATTAGCCAAATATAATTAAATATATTAAAAAGTATATTAAAAAATATAATAAATACTAATAAATTGCGGTTTATAAATATAAGCTATATAAACTTTTAAAACTACTAAATTTACTAAAAGCACTTATAAAATAAATTAGCATAAATTTTATTACTAAATTATTATTTATAAAGTATAATAAGCGCGTGTATAACGCTATCCTAGTAGTAATTAAAATATATACTAAATTTATATAATATATCCCTTGCTTAAAAAGTATTAATATAAAATAACTTATAAATATACTTATAAATAATATTTTTTACTTTATTAATATATTAAAAAACATGGTTAGTAATTATGGAAGTTTTTTTACTAGTATATTTTAGGCCATGTTAAGCCACTACCTAGGCGTAAAATAAAAACTATTTACTATATATTACCTATAAATAAATAGCTAGACTAAAAGGCAGAACTAAGTTCTTAAGCACTATCTTTATATTTATATTAATTAATATTAAAATAATTAGCCATGCTAAATTAAAATAGCATAATTTATAAATAATAACATGTATAAATAATTTATAGGTTATATACCTATTAAGGCCCTTATAAACCTAAAAGCTATTATATATATTAATATTAAGGGACCTAAGCACGTGTTAAATATTAAACTTTAAAAAGCTATAAAATTTAAAAAAATCCGCGTAAAGCTAGAAAAGTAATTACAAAAATTAAAAAAGGTAATAGCTATGTAGTATAATAAAAAGCGCAAAAAAATAAGTTTTAAAGTTAATAATTATATTATATTTTATATAAAAAATATTAAGTTCGCGAGACTAAACCATAAATTAAGTAAAATATTTATTAGCTTATTCCTAATAATTATAAAATAAAAAAGGTAGTTATATAAGCTACTACTCCTACTAAATATATACTAGTTATATAATATTTTTTATATTATACTTTTAAAATCCTATTAAGGTAATTTATCCCAAGCGTTAAATATTAGTTTTATATTAGTAAATAGCAAGAAAAAATACTTTATTAAAAAAATTCTTAATA
>NW_020797894.1:1798828-1800236 GCF_003369625.1 Aspergillus mulundensis | reverse complement strand
AAAAAAAAAATAAAATAAAATAAAAAATAAAACTTAAACAAGTGCCTAGGCGGCGCAGCGCGCAAAACCCTAAACACCTAATATAAAAATAACGCCTAGCAAGGCACCAATACCAACCCCTAATATAAAAGTTAATTAAATAATAACCCTAAATAACACCGTAGCGTAATAAATACTAAACTAAAAAAAATATAAATTTATAATAGGGTTAGTAATATAATACAAGGTAAATTAAATATATAAATATATAATTAGTGGTTAAAGCCACGCTAGTATAAAGGGTAAAGGTAGCTACTAAGGTAGTGGTGGTAAAGGGCCTAAAAGTGTAAATAAAAACTATATATAGTATTAATATAAATAATATTAATAAAATATAATTATAACTTATAAATAATAATATTATTATAAACCGCACGGGTACTAGCTAAAAAAATTTTAAACTAAATATTAGCATAACTAAACTAATAAAAAAAGTAACTATGCCTATAGTTATAGTAGCCTGGATAGTTATAAAAAGGGTATTATAGGCTTTTTTTAACATTATAATATTTATATTTTTTTATAAATTACTATTATTAATATATATAATATTATATAAGCCTAGGACCCGGAGTAGTTTTAGTTAAATTATAATTATATTAAATATAATATATTTTACCAAGGTCCTATAACTATTCTTATAGTAATTATATTTTTTACCCGCGGGCTTAATATATTTAAAATACTAAGTTATTACCCACGCATAAAAATAATAACTAATTTTTTAGGTAATAAAAAGCATGTATTAAAAATAATAAGCCTAAAATAAATTAAGGGGTAGTAAAGTAAGGGGGGCTAAGGCAGGTATTAAAAAAGCTAGGGCCGGGGCTGGAAGTTATACTAAAAATATAAAAAAAATAATAATAATAAAGTTAGTAATAGGGGCGGCAGCGCGAGCATGATAAAAATAAGTTATTTTAAAAAATATATTAATAATTAATATTATAAAGCATGGGCAGGGGAATATAATCCCTATATATTAAAAGTAAAATAAAAAGTAAAGACTAAAACCAAGGCTTAACTACCATAATAAAAAAATATAAAATAAAATACTATAATAAGTTAAATAATTACTAATAATAGTATTTAAAGCATAACATAAAACTATATTAGGTGTTAAAGTAAAAAAAATATAAAGTAAAAAGCAAGCATAAAAGACCTTAAAAAATAAAACAGGGTTAAAAACATGTAATATAATAAAGGCTATAATAAAGGTAAACCATGTTTAATTTAATTACTAAAAATAGTTTTAAAAACATAAAAATAAAAAAAATTAAATATAAAAAGCTTATTAGCTAAATTAAAAAGGTAAGTGCGTAATAAGGCATAAAAAAAAGGTAAATAAAAGGCTAATATAGTAATATATTAA
>NW_020797894.1:1793453-1797628 GCF_003369625.1 Aspergillus mulundensis | reverse complement strand
CTAATTTAAAAAAATATACCTTCTTTAAAAAAAAGGTAAAATTTTTAGGTTTTATAATTAATTAAAATAGTATTAAAATAAACCTAGAATAAGTAATTACTATAACCTTATAAAAAAAACCTTGTTTTAATAAAGTCCTGTAATCCTTTTTAGGTTTTATTAATTTTTATTATTATTTTATTTATAATTTTATATAAATTACCTTGCTATTAACTAGTTTAATAAAAAAAATATAATATAAAAAAAATTAGGCTTTTATAATTTTAAAAGCGTGAAAAGCTAGTATTTTAATTTTTTTTTTAATACCTTTATAAAAGCCCCTTTATTACGTTATTTTAACCCTATATAAAGAAAATAGTTAAAAGTAAATACTAGTAATATAGGAATAGCTAAAATTTATTTTTAATTAAATAATACAGGGAAATATTACCTAGTTATATTTTAGTTTTATAAATTTATTAAAGTAAAAATTAATTAGTTAATTTTAAATAAGGAATTATTTACTATTGTTTAATTATTTTATTATTAAAGGTAATACCTTAAAGGTTTTTCTTATAAAATAATAATATAGTTAAATTATATAAACCTTTATTTTTTTATATAGTAATGGAAGTATAATAAAAAGTAAGTAAAATAATATATAAATTTAGTAGTATATAACTTTAAAATTTTATATTATTTAAATAAGTATAACCCTGTAGATGCCCCATTTAAAAGGTATAAAAATAAAACTAAATTAGTCTTAAAAAAAGATCTTTTAGTACCTATTAAAAAAAAATAGTATAAGGTATTAAAGTATAAATAATTACTTGCCTAGACTTAATATAAAGTTTTTATAAAAAAAAGCTTAATTTAAATAAAAAATAAGATATTTAAGTTTAAAGCATTAGGTGTAATAAGTACTTTAATATTTTTAAAAAATTTTCTTATTTTTAAAATAAAATAAAATTAAATTTTAATTTTAAAGACCGTGGTACTATAAATATATAGTTTAACCTTAAAAAAAATTAAGTTTTAGCCTAGTATTAAGTTTAAAATACTATATTAATTAAAAATATTTACTTTAATTATATATTAAATTATTTAATAAAGTTACTTTTAGTATTATAATCTATAAATAATTAAACTTAAAAGTAAATTAAAGCCTTAAAAGTAAAAGATTAGGCTAAAAAAGCTAAAAAATTAAGTTTTAAAAACTAGTTAATTATAAAAAGTAATTTACTAGCTTTTTAAGATTAAATCTATATTTTATTAAATTAAAGGCTTAAAACTATAATTATTTAAGCATATTATAATAATTTTTTAGTAAAATATTTTAGTTTATAAAAAATTAAATTTTTAATAAAATAAAAGTTTTTTTAGCTAAAAATAAAAGCTATAATAAAAATTTTTACCTATTTATGCCCTATATATTAATATATTATAATACCTTAATATTAATCTTATAAAAAACTATCCGCCCTACTAAAACTAAATTACCCTTTTTTTAAAATTAGCATAAATTTTATTATTAGCCTACCACTTACTATATACTAAAAAAAACATGTTAATACTATTTTTATAATAATAAACTATTATATAAAGTGGTATTAATTTATTTTTATTTTAATATTAATCCAAGCCCATAAACTAGCTAAAGTTTTTTATTAAAGTTAAATTTTAAATTATAGCTAGCTAAAAGGTATTATATTTAACTAAAACTTTTTTTTTATAAATAAATATTAGGAAAAGCTATAGTTTTATTATAAAACTAAGTTATATTTATTAACTGCTTTTTACCCCTAAACTAATAAATAAACTAAGTAAATTAACTAAGTTTTAAAATAGTATTTATACTATTTTATTATAAAAAATTACCATGCCTAGCTTATATTATTTAAAATAGTATAATTTACTTATAATAATACTAGGAATATTATTATTAAAATATTACCCTTTTAAATTATATATAGCTAAATTTTAAAAATTATAGCATGGTTTAAAATTAACCCTAAATAAATAAAGGTACTAGCTATATTAGCCAGGATTAAAAAACTTAAAAAAATTTAAGTTAAATATAAAAAAAACTAAAAAAAAAATATAAAATATTATTAAACCTATTATAATAAAGGCTAAAAAAATATAAAGTTTAAGTTAAAATAATTTATTAAACTTAGTACTAAAAATTTAAATTTAAAAGTGCTAATAAAACTTAAGCTTAAGTTTATTAGTCCCTTTTAAATATTAAATAAAATTAATTTTATAATATATTAACTCTTACTCCCTAAGAAGTATTATTAAATATATAATATTTTTTATATTTTATTACTTAAGCCTTGGCATGGTAAAATTAATATAAAAGTTATGCCTAATTTAAAAAAAAATAAAAAATAAAAAATTAATAATATTATTAGCTATAATTTTATTAAAAATAAAGACTTATACCTAGTAAAATAAAAAAAATAGCCTTTAAAATATAATTAATAAGTTTTTATTAAAAATATAAATATATTAAATTTTATTTAAAAGTATAAAAAAAGGCAAGTGTAATAAAATAATTATTTATTATTTAGTTAAAAGTAAAAATAAAACCTAACTTTAAGCTAAAATATACTTAATATACTTAAATAAAAAAGACCCTAATAAAATACTACCTAAAAATTATTATTTTAGCCTTAAACTATAAGTAACCATAAGAAATTATAAACCTAGGAAGTAATAAGCGCTAAAGTAATAAAAAAAAATAAAATATTATTAAAAAAATAAGGTTTTAATATTACTAAGTTATTGCCTGGCATAACTAAACTAAAAAATAATAAAAATAAATAACTAAGGCGCTAAAAAGGCACTAAAAATAAAATAAAATACTAAYTTTAAAAAAGTAAGAAAATAAAAAAATACTATTACTAAAACTAAGTATATAATAAACCCGGCTAAATACCCTTAATAATAATAAAAAACTTTATTTTAATATAAGCAAGTTTAGTATTAAAATTTAAAGTATTAATAAAATAAGCCTAACAAGCAAGCTTAACTTTTTTTAAAATTAAAATTTAGTAATAAATTATTAAACATGGCCTAAATTATTAGGGAAAAGGCAAAGGTATAATTATAAAACTTTAATATTATTTTTTATATTAGTAATAAAAAAATTTATAAGCTAAATAATAGGGAGTAAGGCATAATATAATAGTACTTTAATATAGTATTAAAGATTTAATTTTTACTAGTTTTTTTTTACCTTACTTAAAAGGGAGAATTCTTTTTAATAAGCTTTTTTTATATTTTTAAAGGCCTTTAGTAATTAAATTATTATAAAATAAGTTTAAAATATAAATTCCTGGCCTTATTAATACTTTTTATTTTTTAAAAAAAGCTTTACCCCTTTGTTATTAGTTTGCGGATAAAAAAAATAATAGTATTTAATTAAAAGCTATAAATTATATATATTTTTTTTATTATTATTTTAACTTAAAAAACATGGTAAATTAGCTATAAAATACTAAAAAAAAATATTAAAAACTTACTAATTTATAAACCTTATTATAATAAAAATAGGTCTTGTATAAAATTAATATAATAATATTAAATTTATAACTAAATTAAAATAATATATTACTATTATTTAAATTACTAGCTTTTAATATAAATTAAAAATATATTAAGCACTATAATATAAGTAAATAAATAGGTATATATAATAAAACCCTATGGGTTTTACTAGCTTTTTTACTTTTTTTAAGCTTTTTTTTTTTTACTATTTATAGCGCCCTTTTTTTACTTGCCTTTTTTTTAAATTATTTAAGGAACCCTTGCCGTTCCCGTTTTTATTTTTAATAGTAGTAGTGGTGGTTTTTGGCAAGAGGGAAAAATAAATTTTAAACCTTATTATAGGGGTTATAAAATTAGATAACTAATAAAAAAATAAAAAAATAAAATATTAAACTTTAAAAAATAAAATGGGGGAACTAAAAAAATAAGATAAAAAAATTAAAAAAGTTAAAAAAAAAAAAACTAAAAAGTAAATAAAAATTTATTTTTTTATATTTAATTACTTATATAATACTAATAATATAGCATTATAATAATTATATTAACTTTTTTATTATTTATAAAATACTGCCTATTTATAATTTATTAATACTTAAATTAATAAAAAGTAACTTAAAACTTTTATTATTTATTAAAATAGCTAT
>NW_020797894.1:1696557-1791833 GCF_003369625.1 Aspergillus mulundensis | reverse complement strand
TATAAAAAATATAAAAAATATAACAAATATAAGAAATATAAAAAAATATAAAAAAATAATTAAAAAATAAGCCTAAAAATAAATAATAATAAAAATATAAAAAATTAGGAAAAATTAAAAAAATTAAAAATTGGACCTCTTAAGTAAATTACCAAAATTTTAAGGCGGTGTGTGCATCTACCAATTATATATACTGGTTTTGGCGGCAGAATACTAGCGCATACATTGAAAGTGGAGTTTTTGCGCGATTGTCGATTTAGTCCTCCGTACGCTCCAATGGTGCCCCAAGCTGCTGAAAAAGGCTTAGTGGTATGTAGCACACTAGGCCGGCTTTGGTCTAGTGGTAAGCTTCGCTTTCTCCGTATACGCGCAATACATTACGGCCCTACTAGATACCTAGATAAGCTGGCCAACCAACTATTCTCTACTAGGCCTGCAATTACCATACTGACTGATGTCTAGGACTAAGCAGAGGCTCTGGTAGCAAAAGCTTTGTCATGAAAACACGAGAGTGAGCCCGGAAGATCCCCCAAAGCGGTTCCTTGGAGTACCCAGGCTCGCCCGGACGCCGGGGCAGGAAATGATTCGGTTGGTCTCCTTAGTGACCTAGGCTTACATGGAACTGGGATGAAAGATACTTCATTCAAATGTAACTAGAGTACATGAACAACTTGCATTCTGGGTTACCAGGGGACAAAGCGAAAGCAATCTTGATATGAGAAGCTAACTGAAACAAGATGTGAAGACAAGATGTGAAGACAAGATGTGAAGACAAGATGTGAAGACAAGATGTGAAGACAAGAGCCAGTAAAAACCCCACCGGCAAAACCCGCAAATGCAGGGACGAAAATCCGGTGTAGGGAAAAGGCATCCTCGGAGCTATCTACTTCTTATGGAGAAGCTTCTTCATCTTGTCCTTGAGGGTCAAGTCGAGCTTGATGTTGATCTTGTCGTTGACGTTGATATCATCATTGTCCTCGTCATTGCTGTAAGTGTTCTTGTCGTCGTTGTCTTTGCTGTTATTGTAGGTATGGCCACGGTCGATATAAGTGCCGTCGTCGCGATGGCGCTTAAGAGGAGTGGGTGGAGAGTCAAGCACAGGAGAGACATACCGCTTCGGGTGAACATTGTCAACAACATCAGAAGCAAAGCGGACGTGGCTGACTGGGGTGAGAGAAGGGGTTGGTATGGCGGCCATGGCCATGGCCATTTCCGCGGCCGTGGGGGGAGCGGGAGGGGACTTGAGACGCGTTGGGTGGGCAGACTCGACGAGGTCGGGATCGAAGCGGACATGTCCCTCGGCGACGGCGGTTAGGGCGGTGGTCGAGAAGGCCAGTTTGGGCTTGGGGCTGGCCAGGGGGGTGGCGGCGTAGCGGACGATGGTGGTCCTGGCGATGTCGGACATGGTCGGAGGAGTATGGTTGATATGTTGGCTTGACCTAATGGTGGGGATGGAGATAAAGATGAGAATGAGAATAATGATGAGAATTAGAGGAAGAGAAATGAGGAATGAGGAAATAAATGATTTGGGCCATGGCCGTTATGACTTCTCGGACCTTGGTACCGCGCCTGCACGCAAGCGCAGTGTAAGCTTCTGAGAAAAGAGGCTTTAGGATCCGGATGTAGCGCTCTATTCCTGGCCAATGGAGTCCTCTGTGACTCAATCCTAACTTACGGCCTTGGCCATTCCGCCTGAACCCAACTTGACGTAGCGAAACCGTTCTTGGGCAAATGATTCTGAATGGGAGCACCTCCAGGTCAATCACAACCATTTGGACCATGTCCATACCACCCATTCTCGAGGTCCTTGCACCGCGACAACTCCCCGACCTGAGAGCCTCTCGCTCATAGTCAAGTATGACCGTTAGGTTTGTTTGAGTCTTTGTTCATAGCAGGCCGGACATGTATCCCGCACCCCAGACTTCAGACCCAGACTCAAACTGCCGAGCCCTAACTTACGGCAACTCCGACACACCACGTTTCACGTGCTCCCACAGTAACAGTGTGGCATGACCACGCCATGCTGTTGTTAGACATACAGAGCTTAAGCCATCCTTCGGTATTACTCAAGCTATCTCCATAAACACGCTTGCTCAACGCAGCAGCAGCCCAAGCAAATCTCACACCTCGCGTACTAAAGCGGGAACTGCAAGTGCCAAGCCTGCTTGCCCTAACCCGCAGCCGTCAATCCATGGCTCGGGTCCTTTTACTCTTGACAGAGCCGGAAAGCCTATCCGATTTGCTGACCTTATGGTCTTGCTCAGATGACGCTTCCTCGGTGCTGACGCTCCCGAGGCGGTTCGATAGGCCGGAGTACTGGCCCGGATCCCTGGAAGATGACGACGGATGTCATGGGTTTGAGTCTTGAGCTGTGACATGAAGATAATAGAGGCCATGACGTACATAGGTATGTACCCTGAGCAGAGGAAGTTGACCAGACAAGGGTTGGTGGTGTACTGAATCTCACATTCGTGTAGTTGAGAGATAAAAGTAATACCATGCACAATCTCTCATGATCTCTCACATCCAACGCCGACGGGCTGCAAGCACAAAAGAGGAAGAAAAGGAAGAAGAAGAAGAAGAAGACGCCGTCAATCGACCACGACCAAAAGCAAAAGACAAAGTCCCTAACCTCCAAAGCAAGAGCAAGCAACCCAAAAGCCCGACCATAGCAAACCCCAGAAATGCAAAAACAAAAAAAGATAAGAAAGGAAAAGGCTCTTCTCAGCTCTCAGCTCGCTAACAGAAGAGAATCCAAAGCATCGCCTGAACTATCTCCCCCCAAGCCCCCTCCCCGTCCTCTCCAACCCCCACTCAACAACCCCAAAACACAACGCGCCCAAAGCAAGACATATCAAAACCCCCATAAAGACCCAGTAGACCTTCTCCGAGCGCCGTCTGCCCCGAAGGACATCCAGAAACCGGATCTTGCGGCCGCGGCGCTGGTCGGCTTTTGTGTAGGCCGGCGCGGGGGGGTCCGTTGTTAGGTGTTGCGGGTAGGAGGGTGGTGCTGCCTGTTCGGGTTCGTCTTGGGGTTGGTCTTGGGCTTGGGAATCCAGATCAAGAGACGGAGGCGTGGATGGGATGGTTGTGTATGCGGGGGGGTTGCTATGGGTGTGAGGGCGGGGGCGGAGCAAGGCTGGCTCTGGGGGTGTGATGGAGATAGGCCGGGGAATGCCTGGCTCGTCTGGAGCGAGAGGCGCCTGTGCAGGTGTGTGGTGGATGGCGGGGTAAGTCGTTTGGTGGCTGGATAATGCTATCAGGCTGTCGATTGGGAGGATTGTTTCGTTGTGGTTGAGCGGGGAGGGGCTGCGGAGGAGGGCGTTGAGGTTAAGCAGAGTGGTGGGTTGAGATGGAAGAGAGCGGTTGGTTCGAGCCATTTGAGATATGAGGATGAAAGGAAATGGGTGATTTAGTAGAGGAGATGAAAGGTGAGTGCCCGGTAAGCAGAGCGAATCTGAAATGGAATGAGCAGGGTGGTAAATAGCGGTCAAGAGATGGAAATAACATACTGTCATGAAAGCCAAGTCTCGACACGACAGCGGAAGTATCGTCCGCCATGACTCTTCTGCAAAACTGCTCTGCAGTGGAGCAGGATTCCCAGCCAGTGGTGCATTGAAGCTCTACAAGGCGAAAGTTAGGGCTAGATCGGGGTTGGAGTCTTGGCGGGATCCCGTCGTGGTGGGTCGGCCGATCAGGAACACGTGGGGCCACGGCGCCACGCGGACTCGCATGACGGGTAGAGACATTTACGGCGTTACGCAGTAGTAGTACATAGCAGCAGATTTCTCTGCGCCAACTTAGCGTCTGCATTACTTTTTTACTAGGTATAGCTCGAAATCCTATAAGTGGTGCGGAAATCCTACTTACAGGCTAACTTTATAAAGAAGCAGCGTATTATACCCGGACGCTAACCAAATATGTACTCCGTACTTCCTTAGCTAAATGTCCGCCCACTCCGTACTTTGGTAGATAAGCACAATTTCATTCGATACTCAAACAGCAAGTGAAACCATGAGTATGCCCTCGCCATGCGTTGAGCAATGGCTCCGAGCCTCATTTTCTGTCTAACGCCAGATCGCTGCTAAAACGGACCGAAACCAGCAAAAATCAAACGCCAGCTAAAGGGTATCCGTCCATAAATACAAGTCATTAAAGTGAAAGATCGTAGAGAGAAGTAGAGGTTCAGCTCTGAAAGCTGTACATCCGCACTTCGCAGTCCTCGCTTCCAGTCGCGAACCGACTGTCTCCAAGGCCAATGCAAGTCACAGGTCCAGAATGTCCGGTAAAGGTTCGCTCGCATTTGCCGGTTCTGGGATCCCAGATCTTGATCATGCGGTCTTCAGCACCAGAGACAATCCGCAGAGTGTCCGCTCCAAGCGCCCAGACGCCTTCGAGATGTCCGAAGAATGTACGCAGGCAGCGGCCGGTGGTCGTCTCCCAGAGGCGGATGGTGGAGTCCAACGCACTGGTGACCATGTAGCGTGGGGGTGCAGCGCGGCCGTTGTCAAACGAGGGTCCAAAGGCAGAGGATTGGTTGTAAGCCCCGTTTGGCTCTAGACCCATAGAAGCCTGCATTGACGGGGGATCGGCATCGCTCGAGGTTGTGCTGACGGCGTCATTTTCGCACTCGGCATCGTGGTCTTCGAATTCAAACTCGCGGGGTAGAGGAACGACTTGCTGTACTTGACCAACATGTCCGTGGAAAGTCCGGATGCAGGTCTTCGAGTCCAAGTCCCAGAGGCGGACGGTGCAGTCATCAGACGCCGAGAAAACGGTTCGAGACGAAGTGTCAACTCTGACCGCGTTGACCCAGTCGGTATGTCCTCGCAGAAGGAAAGTCGACTTGTCTTCAAAATTCCAGATCTTGACTGTCTTGTCAACAGAGCCGGACGCGAGGATAGAAGCATCAAAGTGCAATCCGATTATTCCACCGCGGTGACCAGTGTAGGTAGAGATGCACTCGCCGGTCCGCCAGTTCCACACTTTAATAGTGCGGTCCATGCTACCACTGATAAGTTTGGTATCATCGAACTGAAGACAACGAATGCCAGACTCGTGTCCACGAAGCGTACGAAGTTCTTCGCCGGTTTCGGTGTCCCAGATCTTGATGGTCGCATCGTAGGAGCCAGTGGCAAGGATGTTGTCCTCGAACTGCAGACACATAACCCCGTTGGTGTGTCCTTTGAATGACTTGATCGAGCATCGTCCGTACTTCCAGTTCGTGCCAACCTTGAAGCGATCTTTGTAAACTTCTTTCCACGGTCTGTACCGCGTTTTGTAGAAGTCGCTGGCTTTCTCGACCTCGCCAGACTCCGGCCCGAGCGATGAGCACTGGCGCTTGACAACAGCAACCTCGTCGTCTTCCGCCTTCCGTTTGCCAGAAAGATCCGGCTCCGTCGAAGCCTCCGGCGTTTGTGGCTCCACGCTTTCCTTGTCCCACGTTGTAGCACGAAGTTCAATCTCGCGCTTTGACTCGCGTAGTCGTTTCCGGTCCAGCAGCGGCAAGCCCCAACCACACTTCTTGCACTTGCGATGAATATGTTGTTCACACATCCTGTGCCAAACAACATCGTCATCAGCCAGCGCCCGCCATCCGCGCGACACCTGAGCAGCCTTGCACAGTGACGTTGTATCCAGATAGCAAAGAATTTTGAAGGAGATCTCGGGAGGAAGGGCGGTAATAAAG
The DNA here is from genome assembly GCF_003369625.1 of Aspergillus mulundensis. Lineage (NCBI taxonomy): Eukaryota > Fungi > Ascomycota > Eurotiomycetes > Eurotiales > Aspergillaceae > Aspergillus > Aspergillus mulundensis. Next base: position 1,786,144 of record NW_020797894.1, on the reverse strand, counting down.
TCGATACGGATGAGGTCACGGACGGTGGCGGAGATGTACGAGAGTTGGGGGAAGCAACATTGAGCCATGATGCCTTGGAGAATGAGTTTTCGGTGTTTCGCAGGCGCTGCGGAGAACATAGACCAGACGTGGGAGATGCTTTGTTGGTCGCCCTGAGGGAGCGATTCCAATTCCTAACTCATTAGCACGGCGTAAAGTGGGGGGAAAGATAAGACGGAGACAAGAACTCACCCGCTGTAGCTTATCCATGGACGGCTCGTCGGCTTGACGTCTGCATTTCTGGTCAGGGCGATGGCGATAACAGTATTTGGAGTTTGCGCTGCTAAGCTCGGCCGGTAGGATCGACTGGGCGCCTAAAGGGGCATACTGTTCGGGGATGTGTCTGGCGAGGAAGGGCGCGACATTCTGGCTTGCAAGCTTTGCGGGCGCTTTGATGCTGCTAAAGCCATGGGTGTGGTCGTGGGTATCGAGCTCCGTCTCTTTTCCGTCTTCACTGGAAGGGCCGCCGAAAAGGGATTTGAATGATCCTGAGTCCTGGGGTTCGCTGGCGTCCGAGCGATGTCGCTCCGGCAAAATGTGAAGGGTGTGGTTATCCTCGGTAGACATTTTGTAGCTGTCGGCCACGACCTCACCACGGTGCTAGGTCTGTATTCGCCGACAGTTGCGCAGGAAAAGGCAATCGAGGGAGACCGGTCCTTATCTATCGTGGATTCGTGATGCAATCGAGGAACTTGGTGGTTGGTGGCGAAGTCGGGAGGGAACACAGTGGTATTGCGACCGAAGAGGATCGAGAGAGGAGAGGGGGCGGCAACGGGGGTATTCAGGGGCCGGAGTCGGGGTCGGCGAGTTTATCTGTCAGTCGCTGAGAGCAGGGTATACGGTGTAGGGAGCAGATAAGAGTCAAAGTCCCTGTCTGGTTAGAGGAAGATGGCTCATCGATCACGCAAGTGAGGATCCGCCTCTCGTGCTGCTGCTGTTCTCCACTCAGGCTCCGGGGACCTGGGCGAGTCACGTGCACTATGGCGCCATCGAGCATTTGCATGTCGAAAACAAAGGAAATCTTTGCCCGGACTGACACCATTCGCCTTCGCCATTGCACTAGAGCTGCCAGTCCAAGATGTCTGTCGCAATCCTCAGATCCCCCGCGACGTGATTCCACTTTTCCTCAGCCAGCTCCACGGCCCACCGTTTACGGCTTCAGACTAACCCCAGCTCTCCCCTTCGTCTGGGATCACGCTATTTACAGCTACGTACATTTGAGAGTCGAGACAGCCTCTCATAGTCGTACTTGTACACGGGATTGTGCAAAGATCTCGACTGTCAATTGCGCATTGCCGTCGGGCATGGATCAGGGACCCCCTGCCATGCAGAAACCCATGCACGTCAGTCTCACCGCAAGTCAGGGGGATGATGTGTAGACTGATTTCAACGCTGCCGTGAGTCCGCAAGTAGCAATTGAGCAGCCAGTATAGTTATCCGATTTGCCACCGATGGTTTAATCGCGGCTAAAGTTGCGCATGGTGCCTTCGAACTCTGCCACAGTTACATCAAAAAATTGGACGATGTCAGGGATATTAAGGGGGCGAGACGAAGGAAGCCGAAAGCCTGTCATAATTTATAGATTCAAAGCAGCTCGTCGGCGTTGCAAGCTCGAGCAGAAACGTAGTACAGCATTCAGCGTAGAGTACATCACGGAGGTGCATTTCTGAGACTGACAGGTCCCGTGATGCGGCGGGGCTCCATCGGATCTCACTCTCGATCGACCTTCCCTGTCAAGTGTCAACTGTCAACCCATTGAACCTCATCAAGGAAGCCGGTTATGCCCAGCGCCGATGAGCTCATGTCATCGAAACAAGGACAATTATAATGTCAGCATTAGACTCCTCAGCGTCAAGCGGCGCACTTCCTGCTCAGCGGCAGGTGCAGCACGAGACTAGCCCGCCTACGTTGGAAACATTGATCTCCCATCTCGTCGCAGCAAAGAGGTCATTATCATCCATAAACCATGTATGGCGCGCAAATGAGATTGTTACGGCTGCCCGCTTGACACTGGAAGACAGCGTCGTGGTATCCGCACGCACAGGTTTTCTACGTGGCGGCCTCAACAACCAGCTCAGGTTGCTATACAACGTCCGAGCCGAGGTAGAAGAAATATCACTCAGGGGTCGCTCGGAATTTGCAGGAGCCCTGAAGAGCCTTGATGCAGCGGACGCGCGGCTCAGAAAGACGCTTGGCTTGCTCCGCGAGACAATCGTGCATGCTTCGTTTCGGCCAGAGGGGGAACAGCCAAAGAGTCTGCATGATTTTGTGGATGAACGTGGTGTGGAGGAGCTGCATTCGACGCTGAAAAACTCGATCGATCGTACCAATACCGCGCAGGCGGAGCTTGACTCTTCGAATCATGCCTTTGATGACGAGCTGCAGTCTATCAAACAGGCGTTGGGCACGTACCGGGCGACGACAAAGCTAGCCTCTTCCCGGGGATCAGTGTCTTCATCAGGCTCCCAGTCAGGGTCTAGCTCCAGTTTATCGTCCCTATCTTCCATGCCGTCAATGGTACATTCGCTTGAAATGCACGCGCAAGAAATGGCCAACCTCTTAGAATCGCTAGTCCGCCATTTTGATCTCTGCGTCACGGCAGTGAAACACACCGAAGGCGGCGGAGCAGCCGCCCAATCCATCACGGGCGACATGCCAGCCGAAGTAATGGGCAGCCATCCTGGTCCAGGCCCAAACATCGAGGAAGATATCAACGCAAACCTAAACGCCCCACTCGACCCCCTCAGTGACTCGGAGTATCGGGAAATGGTCAATGTCATCATCAATGACGCCGCCGAGGCCGAGGATGTCGTGATGGAGATCCAAGACCGTATCGGCGAAATGGAATCTGTTCTGGAGACCCTGACAGTCCAACGGGATTCCTTCGCCGCAATCTACAACGCTACAAAAGAGGTATTCGCTCACTTATCATCCCTCGCTTCAACCCGTTTACCGGGGTACATTGCACAAGCGCATGCCTTCACCGCCGTCTGGAACGACGAGCACGACCGGATCAAAAGCGGGCTAGCGGACCTCTCGGATCTCAGTTCATTATACGACGGGTTTCTGGATGCGTACGACGGGCTAATTATTGAGGTTGCAAGACGGAGACATGTGCGTCACCGCGTTGAGAAAATCCTCCGTGACGCGCGGAATAAACTTGACGTGCTGTACGAAGAGGATGTCCATGCCCGCGAGACGTTCCGCGTTGAGCAAGGCGATTTTCTCCCGTCTGACATTTGGCCGGGGTTAAGCCGGGAGCCGATGCGCGTTGAGTTTTGTCGTATCTCCGGCGGTTTGTTGAAAGGCGTGCTCGATTCAGACCAGGGTCAAGGTCCCCAACCAGATAAGGGCGGGCAGGATCAGCCGGAGCCCAGCCATACCCATGGGGATACTAGTTCCAGTTCCGGTGAAGTTATCCCTGATCTACCTAAATCACTTGTTGAGCAGGCGCTTGCTCGGTTGAAGAGCAAGAGGCAGAGCGTACTTGGCCAGCAGGCCTAGATTGACTACCTACTTATCTACGTACCTTATGTTTGACCATATGCGGGTGCTTAGTTGTATTTCTCTGACCTATATGATGAACAATCACTGTCAGGCTTAGCCTGGACTGATCCAGTCGATGCAGACGCTGATGTATACTCGGCCACGGCCTGATGTAAACGCTGCGGACGCATAACAGACTCGAACGATGATCAAAGAGAGCTCTGATGGGTCCATAACCTACAATTTACCTAGCAATACGTTGAACACCCGATCCATCCATGAATTAACCGGAACCTAAGCTTCCTCATTCATTCCACCCCTCCTCCCCCTTCCAAGTCCTCTGCACCGCCCACACATCCCGATAAATCTCCTCCCACCCAAGACCCCCCCACCTCTCCGGCTTCATAACCGCCTCCCCAAAATGCGCCAAAGCAAGCACAAACTGCTCCGCCCACCTTGTCGCATCGACCCCCCCACACCCCGTCGCCATCGGCGTCACCAAAATACTCCTGATCCTCGCCGCATCCCCATCACCAAGGCACCCCCGATTCCACCCCTCAACCGCACACAACAGACTCCACACACACTCGTACACAACCTCCCGGTCCCAGCGCACATCATCGGGCACCCGCATCGTCGGACAAATCGCCACCCACGCGCATCCCCACGGGTTCCGTCCGCGGGCTGTGGAATCGGATGTGTCTGTGTCCAGCAGCTCAGCGGGGAACGGAACGAGCGTGCAGGACCCCGGCGGCGCAAAACCGCGGTGTTTATCGTAGAGCACGCGCTGTGCGGCTCTTGTGAGGGTGTCGTAGGGATGGTCTGGGAGGCAGAATGCTCGGGAGATGGCGTCGTCGAAGGAGCCGTCGAGGCGGCCGTAGGAGTTTGCGGGGGACACGATCAGGTCGTATTTTGTGCTGGGGGGGAGTTGGGAGAGGGAGGTGTTGTGGGTTGTTAGGGTGATCGGGCCGATGGTGTAGGTGTTGCTGTTGCTGGTTGTGTGGGGGATTGGTGGTCTGAGGGTTTCGAGGGCGTTTTGGAAGGCAGCGATGAATTTGTCTTCCATGCAGAGGAGGTTGATGTGCGGGATGTTGGTTGTCATTTTGAGGGTTGCGGTGGGTATAACTATACTGGGTGTCTTTGATGGAGTCTGAGGACCTCGGGAGGTTTATGTAGATGCTCTTTTGAAAGGTTTTGCTGCAGGCAGCGTTTGTGATACTTGGGTGGGTGGTGGTTGCCTTGATGGAGGCTGTGCGGTTGAGGCTGTCGTCAGAATATAGTTCTGCCACAGGGCAGTGCAGGACGAAGTGGAGCAGGATGATAACCAGGATGGTGGAGCTATTCGTACTATTCAAGACTTTGACTGTTAGAACCTTATGATTACTGCATTTGATTGGCAGTTCTCTGATTCTATAGAGGTATGGAACAGTTGTGAAGTTGAAGCCTTGGAAGGTGATGGTCTCGTCCTCCCCCACAATCCACCACCAATAACAACCCCGCAGTGACATCCCCAAACCATCTCCAGAAAGACATAAAAACCCAAAGCATCTCATTTCCAAGTTCCCCAAACCAAGTCCCATCTACTCAGCGTCATCTTCCAACCGTCCCACCATGCCCGAAGAACAACCCTGGCACGCCTCCTTCCCCGCCCCCAAAACCACTGACCCCGCGTCCCTCCCACGCTCAACACTGCTCAAATGGCTGCAACCAGACAGCTCCCGAAACCCCGGATCCGACTTCCTCGTCATCGATCTGCGCAGGAATGACTTTGAAGGCGGCTCGATAAAGGGCTGTCTTAATCTCCCCGCGCAGAGCCTATACCCGTCGCTGCCGACATTGTTTGCGCTCGTGAAGGGTGCGGGGGTAAAGGATGTTATATTTTATTGTGGTACGTTCGCTAGTCTCTTCCCTGGAGTGGGAGTGTGGCGTTGGGCGGTTTTGGGAATAGTCTGACGAGGTCTTTGGGCAGGGTCGTCGCAGGGACGCGGAACGCGCGCGGCGGGATGGTTTGCGGATTATCTTGAAGGACAGGGCGTTGAGGAGAGTGAGGTTAAGAGTTGGAAGTTGGAGGGGGGTATTAAGGGGTGGGTTAGGGATGGGGAGGAGTATACGGCGTTGATGGAGGGGTATGATGCGGCTCATTGGGAGAAATAACGATCCTCTACTTGGGCGATTCCATGGTTGAGATAGTATTGTCTTCTATAGTTCATGTCATATGTCAGTTCTATATCGTAACCCATGAGATCTATTGTATTTAGTTTCGCCTTCAAAAGGCACTGAGGGCACTGTTCCCTCTCCACGGGACTGATGGCGTCCGCCGAGTGGGGAACCGGACTACCATGTCAAGGTAGTGACTGCGGTTCGAGGATCTGGATGCGCGGATGACACCCATAAGGTTCATAGCTGCCCAAAAGCAGAGTTGACGCAAAGTCGTGATGCGTAAGATGGGATTGGTCGTTCACTTGCGCTTCCTGGAGGACGAGGAGACAAGGCGCTTCTTCAAATGCTTGGGCATCTTGTTAGCCCGCTTCTCGCGCTTCTCCTCCTTGACCTTGTTCTTGTGGTCCTTCTTGGAGTCTTTGTCCTCAAAACGCTTTCCTCGAGGGGTCTTCTTCTCGAAAGGATCCTTTTCGTCATCATCGTCAGAGTCAGAACCCTCAACCGAGACACCACCGCTGACCTCCGAGTCGGACTCGGCACTTTCGTCTGCAGGAGCGGAAGGCTTGTCACCGGCAAGGAGATCCTTGTATACAAGGTTGGCACCCTCACCGGCGTGGACCTTCTCCGCATCACGTTCATAATCGTAGACTTGATCCAAGGTCTGAGGAATGTACTGCTGACGGAAAACAGCGGTGTCAACTTCGTTTCCGCCCTCGACTTCGATTGAGAAAAGTTTCTCCACAGCCTCGCTCAACTCCTCCGACACGACGGCTGGGCCATCGGCAGAGATGATGAACTCGAAAACGACGCGCTCGGAGATTGTCTCGACGCCCTTTCGGCGGAAGAAATCGCTGACGTTCTTGATATCCATACGTAGGAATTCCAAACTGCGAGGGTGATCATGCTCCACACTTTGACTGACATCGATAACGTAGAGCTTGTTGTTATGGTAAAGGGTGTTGTACTCGCTAAGATCGGCGTGCACCAGGTGGCAAGTCTGATACATCACACGCATGTACCCCAGCATCTCAATGTAGAGCTCACGCCATCTTGTTTCAGGATCAGGAATGCTAAACTCAACATCCTTCAGTCGAGGAGCGGCTATGCCCTTGGAGTTTCCGACAAAGCCCATGACGAGGACGTGGAGTCGTAGGTTGATAGGCTCAGGGCAGGGGATGCCGGCAGCATAGATTCTCCGCAAGTTGCGCATTTCCTTCTCGGCCCACAGCTTGACCATCGCTCGGTTGTTGCTCTTGTTGTACCCGGAGCGGAATCTGAACTCTCCAGTAACGTACTTGTCTCTGTCCTTGAAAACCAGAATGCTCGTCTTGTATACTTTGATGGCGCGGTGGATCGGCGGGGCATCGAAGTCGTCTTCGGGTTGCAGCATGGCGTGGTATACGTTGGCCTCTTTACCGGTGGAAAGACACCCGTGAATCTCGGAAACGATGTTGCGGTTGATCATTTGGAGAAGGATCATGCGAGTTCGGGGATCCAACACCTGCTCAGACGTAGCTCTGTCCGCCCTATCGGTACCGCTCCCACCACGCACCGCCAGTCCGGACTGCACATTGTCGAGCTTGATCTTGGCCGCGTGTCGAGTCAGCGACTTTACTTCATCATCGACGGATGCGTATGTATTGACAGTAGGCTTCTGCGTGTTCGTCTTCGGGTACGTCCACTTGGGAGCATTAGGATCGGCGGCGAGCTCGTTGGTCTTCCGTTGGCGGTTGTAGGCTTTTGTGAGGTCTGCCGGGTTTGACGAGCTGAAGTCACCTTCATCCAACTCCTCCTCGAAAATATCATCGTAATATTCATCGTTTTCGTAATCTTCGTCTTCGGGAGTCAGATCTTGCCCCGCCATGGCGGGGGTTGTGCCATCAGAATCGGCATAGCCTTTGTTGGGGACGTATGTGTGGGAAGGATTGATGCCATCGGCAGGGGAAGCGCCTTGAGTGTTCGGATCTGAAGACATGATGGCGGTACCGTCCGATTATCTCCCAACCGATAATTGTAGGAGATCAATTGTGATCAAGAAATTTGGGTAGAAAAAAGTGCCTTATCGAGATCACATTTCTGATTGGACAGGATGAAGGTGGAGAGGACAAGGTTGACCGCCCGGCAGAAGCCCGCTGGCGGAAGAGAAACGCGTTGGTCGCGTCTGGGCTGTCGCATGTCAAGGTACCGACACTTGATCCGACGAAAGGCCCTCGCCATTATCGTTTGCATTTCTGATTGCTCTGCGACACACTCTTGGGGTGAGTGGGCATTAAATTCGGCGGTCTCGCCCTCGTGATGCTGTAAACACCGCGGTTCCTGAGCTTCGCGTTTGTCGGTCAAAGATGTATGTCAAGCAGATTATTATCCAGGGCTTCAAGAGGTAAGTGCCCCAGCGCGGTGAGCATCGATTGTTGGTTCGGAGCTGATGCATCTCAATCAACTCAGCTACAAGGATCAGACGGTCATTGAACCGTTCTCGCCAAAACACAATGTCATTGTCGGCCGCAACGGCTCCGGGAAGAGTAACTTCTTCGCGGCCATTCGTTTCGTCCTCAGCGATGCCTACACTCATCTAGGCAGGGAAGAGAGACAGGCTCTTCTGCACGTATGTAGCATCCCGCCGTTGCGCAACAAAGCTTACACGCAGTAGGAAGGTTCCGGGTCCGCAGTCATGTCGGCATACGTTGAGATCATTTTCGATAATTCCGACGAGCGATTCCCTACCGGAAAGCCCGAACTCGTTCTTAGGCGAACCATCGGCCTCAAGAAAGATGAATACACCCTCGACCGAAAGAATGCGACGAAAAACGACGTGATGAATCTACTCGAGTCGGCCGGTTTCTCGCGATCCAACCCCTACTATATCGTGCCCCAGGGTCGCGTCACGGCGCTTACGAACATGAAGGACTCCGAACGGTTGAACCTCCTGAAAGAAGTCGCAGGAACTCAGGTTTACGAAGCACGCCGTGCGGAGTCCCTCAAGATTATGCACGAGACGAATAACAAACGGGAGAAGATCGACGAGCTCTTGGACTTCATTAACGAACGGCTGGCAGAGCTGGAAGAGGAAAAGGATGAGTTGAGGAATTTCCAGGACAAGGACAAAGAGCGAAGGTGCTTGGAGTATACAATCTATTCTCGCGAACAGCAAGAGATTTCTAGCTTCCTTGACAGCCTCGAGGAGCAGCGACAAACCGGTGTCGAAGATACCGACATCAATCGCGAACGCTTCATCCAGGGAGAGAAAGAAATGGCCCAGGTTGACGCCGAGATCGCGGAATGCAAACAACAAATTGAGTTTCTGAAGGTGGACAAAGCGCAGCTAGAAGACGAACGACGCGAAGCCTCTAAAGCGCTTGCCCAGGTCGAACTACAAGCCAAATCGCTCGCGGACAATCAAGCCGCTGCTCAAGAGCAAAAGGCGCGTCACGATGAAGATCTCAGGACCGTTCAATCAGCCATTGAAGAGCGCCAGACGGAGCTCGAAGAACTCATTCCTCGCTTCAACGCTGCGAAGGACCAAGAAGATGCCGCAAAAGCGAAACTCACTGACGCGGAAACGATTCGGCAAAGACTGTATGCCAAGCAGGGCCGGAACTCGCGCTTCAAGAACAAATCCGAGCGGGATAAGTGGTTGCAATCAGAAATCAAGAACAACAACACTTCTATCTCGAGCGTACAGTCCGTGATATCACAAACCCAGGAGGACATCCAGGAGATCGAAAATGAGATTGCCCTCCTGGAGCCAGAAACGGAACGTCTGCGCCAGCAGATTGATGGAAGAGGTGATACTATTCATACTGTAGAACAGCAAGTTCAAAGCGCCAAGGATGAGAGGGACAAGCTGATGGATCAGAGAAAGTATGCTTAGACTGGCTTAACTTTGAGTTCATATGCTGACGAGTTTCAGGGAACTGTGGCGAGAAGAAGCAAAGCTTGACTCCATCCTGACCAATGCATCAAATGAAGTCGACCGTGCAGAGCGCAATCTGTCCCACATGATGGATCACAACACAAGCCGCGGTATTGCTGCAGTGCGGAGGATCAAGCGCCAGCATGACCTAGAAGGTGTTTACGGAACACTTGCGGAGCTTTTTGAAGTCAACGACAGATACCGTACTGCGGTTGAAGTCACTGCCGGTCAGAGTCTATTCCACTACGTTGTCGATACAGACGACACTGCCACCAAAGTTCTCGAAATCCTTCAAAAGGAAAAGGCGGGAAGAGTCACGTTTATGCCCTTGAACAGGCTGAGGAACAAGCCGCTCAACATGCCCAAAGCCAGCGATACAATCCCGATGATTGAGAAGCTGCAATATGACCGTGCGTACGAGAAAGCTTTCCAGCATGTGTTTGGCAAAACTATTATTTGCCCTAACCTCCAGGTCGCTTCGCAATATGCCCGAAGCCACGGAGTCAACGCCATCACCCCTGAGGGAGACCGCTCGGACAAGAGAGGTGCCCTCACCGGTGGTTTCCACGACTCACGGCAATCTCGTCTCGACGCGGTGAAGAACCTGGCGAAATGGAGAGATGAGTATGAGACACAGAAGAACCGCGGAAGTGAAATCCGCAAAGAGCTCGAGAAACTCGATCAGCTCATCACAAGGGCTGTTGGTGAACTGCAAAAGCTCGAACAACAAAGACACCAAGTACAGAACAGCAGCGGACCGCTACGGCAAGAGCTGAAGAGCAAGCGCGACCTCCTACAGAAGCAAAACGATAACTTGGATGCCAAACGACGCGCTCTTCGTAACGTTGAAGGCAATCTTGCAGCTCTGAAAGACCAAGTCGACGCATTTGAAGCAGAACTGTCCTCGCCGTTCCAGAAGGCGCTCACCGACGAAGAAGAGGCACGGCTGGAATCTTTGAGCTCAGAGGTTAAGGAGTATCGCCAGCAATACCAAGAGCTTTCTAGCCAGCGCAGTGAGCTTGAGACTCGAAAGTCAATCCTGGAGGTCGAGCTGCGGGAGAACTTAAACCCTCGCCTGGATCAGCTTGTCAGCCAGGACGCAGATATGGCCGATGAAGGCGGTCAAGGGAACATCAAGGAGACACAGCGTGAGCAGAAGCGCCTGAACAAAGTCCTGGAGAAACTCGGTCAGAGGCTTGCACAGGTGGATGAGTCTATCGAACAAGCCAACGCACGTGTGACTGAACTCAGCCAACGCAACGCCGAATCTCGACGCGAGCTGGAGGAGCTTGCCAAGTCGATTGAGAAACATCAACGGCGCATGGAGAAGAGTATGCAGAAAAAGGCAGCCTTGACGAAGCAAGCAGCTGAATGTGCTGCCAATATCCGCGACCTCGGAGTTCTACCGGACGAAGCTTTTACCAGATACAAGAACACGGACTCGGAAACAGTTGTCAAGAAACTTCACAAAGCTAACGAATCACTCAAGAAGTACTCGCATGTCAACAAGAAAGCATTTGAGCAGTACAACAACTTCACCAAACAGCGAGAAACGCTCACAAGTCGACGGGAGGAGCTTGACGCTTCGCAAAAGTCCATCGATGACCTGATCTCAGTCCTGGATCAGCGCAAGGATGAGGCTATTGAGAGAACCTTCAAGCAGGTGTCTCGTGAGTTTGCTACTATTTTCGAGAAGCTTGTTCCGGCAGGCCGAGGTCGTTTGGTCATCCAGCGCAAGACAGACCGTACCCAGCGGGCAGAGGAAGAACTCGAGTCAGAGGACGAGGAAGCGAGGGAAAGCGTCGAGAACTATGTTGGAGTTGGCATCAGCGTCAGTTTCAACAGTAAGCACGACGACCAGCAGCGTATCCAGCAACTCAGTGGTGGACAGAAGAGTAAGCCTCCGGTTCCCGTATATCTTCCATTGCTCTAACAAAGATAGGTCTTTGCGCGCTTGCCTTGGTCTTCGCTATCCAAGCCTGTGACCCCGCGCCATTCTATCTCTTCGATGAGATCGACGCGAACCTGGACGCGCAGTATAGAACTGCCGTTGCACAGATGTTGAAGACCATCTCTGACTCGACGAACGGACAATTTATTTGCACAACCTTCCGACCAGAGATGCTGCACGTGGCCGAGAAGTGCTACGGAGTCAGCTTCCGACAAAAGGCTAGTACAATAGATGTCGTGTCAAGGGAAGAGGCGCTCAAGTTTGTCGAGGAGCAAAAGACATAGGCGAGGTGATGGTAATGACTATTTTGTTAAGGGAAGGCTCTCAATCTTGATATTTCCTCCGCCATTTATGCTTTATTTCTCTGTATTGTATCAGGTTCCGGATTCCCAATCTAGCACGTTTGAGGCATTCCAGTTCGTCGCGCCTGTCTAGTCTAGGTGCTCTATTCTGTAGACACCACTACTCCCCCGTCCACTCCTGCACAAACCGATCAGGAACATCTCTAAGCAGGATATGAACATGCTCCAACCCCCTAACGCTCTGAAGGGCGGTGTAATTCTTGAACCACAAAACATGATCGTGCGGATCCTTCACCCCATCCTCCCTCGCAAGCCTGTCTACAAACGTCCGCTGCACAAAATCCTCAATCAGCGCATGGCTCTCCGCCGTAATGACCCCGTCCGCATCCTGCACGGGGATCGGAGTCCGCGACCACACGACCAGATGCGCAATCCCCTTGACTAAGCCGTAGGGCCAGTCGTTGCGGAGAATCTTGTAGTCTGCGGGGTCGGCAAAGGGGATCGGGTTGCTGAAGCTGGGGCCCGGCGTTTCCGTCGGCAATGGCCACCCCAGCCGCCGCTGGCAGATGTAGTTGGTGATCGTGCCATACGCGGCCTTGGTCTCTTTTGTCCAGGCCAGGTATCGGATTAGGTCGGAGGGCTTCCGCTTGAGGATGCCGAGATCGCCTCGTGCTGTGCGGGGTTAGCTTTCCCACGTATCTCTGTTGGAGTTGGAGTTGGAGTTGGAGGGGCGTCGTGGATACGGATACCATACCAATGACATCTTTTAGGTCGGCCCAGTCGTGGTACTTGAATTCTTCGTCTGTTTGGGCGAGGACTGCGCGGTCTACGTCTGTTAGGTTGAAGGCTGGCTCTTCGTCGATGGGGATCGTCATGATGGATGGGTTGGGTGATGACTGATAAGTGGTGAGGAGAGGAGACCAGGGCTCGGAAATGTTAGTCGAGATAGGCAGGGGGCTATCTAAGGAGGATCGCGGAAGTAAGGCCTCTGTCAGGACAGGCAAACGCGGTGTTTCTGTTCCCCTCTCTTGGGCTGCGGGGATTTGGAGTCACACACCAGGCTGAGCACAGCGCCTGTCCTGTCCTGTCCTGTCCTGTCCTGTCCTGCGGTCAGCGTACCAAGTCCCAACAGATGGGATTGAAATTCCGCATCCTGATATCAATTGGTCTAAGTATATCTAGTAGTGTTGATGATTTGAATTAAACGCCGGTCCAGGGTATCTAATTAGAAAAGCCCTACCGGTGTTGCATACAAAGAAAAGGCTCGGAAAAGAGGGCGGCGGATGGCCTGAGGAGAGGCGCGTACCGTAATTACCGTCACAAATACCCGCCAAATCCCCAGCCCAGTCCGAGCTCGCTCCTGAAGCTTTTCTGCAATTCCGCACCGGCCCTCTCACTCTTCTTATTCCCCTTGCTTACTTCTTCCTTTTTGATCTGACGGCCGGAAGACTTGTCAATCGTCAAAATGAGGTATGCTTGGGCTCTTCTGCGCAGTTTTTGAATTTATAACTAACCAATGCTCTCATCGCAGTGCTCTGTCTCCCGAGAACATCTCCGGGGTCTACCTCCCCTCCGCTGTCCTGGTCGTGGGATCTTTCATTCTGAAGAAGGAATGGGCTCCTTTTGCCGTCGCGCTGGCTGCCAGCTACGTAGCATACAAGCTGCTTTCCGGCGGTAGCCCCAGTAAGTACAGCAATCGCCGAAGGTATGTCGCATGTGGGCTGACATGGCATCCTTGCAGAGCCCAGGAAGGTCCTCAACCCTACCGAGTTCCAGAACTTCGTCCTGCAGGAGAAGAACGACATCTCCCACAACGTGACCATCTACCGCTTCGCTCTTCCCCGCCCCACCGATATCCTCGGCCTCCCCATCGGCCAGCACATTTCTCTTGCCGCCACCATTGAGGGCCAGCCCAAGGAGGTCGTTCGCTCCTACACCCCCATTTCCTCCGACAATGAAGCCGGCTACTTCGACCTACTCGTCAAGGCTTACCCCCAGGGTAACATCTCCAAGTACCTGACCACCCTGGAGGTCGGCCAGACCATGAAGGTCCGCGGCCCCAAGGGCGCCTTCGTCTACACCCCCAACATGTGCCGCCACTTCGGAATGATTGCTGGTGGTACCGGTATCACCCCTATGCTCCAGATCATCAAGGCCATCGTCCGCAACCGTCCCCGCAACGGTGGAAACGACACCACCCAGGTCGACCTGATCTTCGCCAACGTTAACCCCGACGACATCCTCCTCAAGGACGAGCTCGAGAAGCTGATTGCGGAGGATGATGGATTCCGCGTCTACTACGTTCTCAACAACCCTCCTGAGGGCTGGACCGGTGGTGTTGGCTTCGTTACCCCTGACATGATCACCGTGAGTTTATTTCCTTTGAAACCTCGTCGCGTCAGCTAATCGGAAATATAGGAACGCCTCCCTGCTCCCGCCAATGACATCAAGATCCTCCTCTGCGGTCCTCCTCCCATGGTTAGCGCCATGAAGAAGGCTACCGAGTCTCTTGGTTACACCAAGGCCCGTCCCGTCAGCAAGCTCGAGGACCAGGTTTTCTGCTTCTAAGCAATAACATACATGTTCCAGACAATTTATGCTCAACCTGCATACCTAATTGGATCAATTTCGGAAGGCATATAAATTTTGAAGCGACGCGAGGCGCTATATTTGACGCCAGCCCATCAGCAATCCAAATCTAAATATAACGACATCATGTTGTCACGGGAAATGGAAAACGTCAGACGTGATTTGATCTCATATTTCGCTTGATAAGATATTAGATGTGTTGTATAGACACCGCCAATGAAAGAGTTAATCACGGATTCATCAGTCATTGCTCTGGTGGTACATATACCTCGAGCATCTCCTCTACCATGGCCAGGAATTTCTCTCGGTACTCTTCCGCCGTGGTAGTGATGCTCATCGGACCCTGGCGGCCTATTAGATTGAATGTTTGCACAGCGCCGGTCATTGCCTGCGCATGCAGCGTATGCTTAGCCCAGAAAAAGTCGAGCACAATAGCCCGGTACTTCCACTTCCCATCTGCAGAAGTTACACCAACTCGCCACTGCGTCTTCCTCCCTAGACTCCCAGGGTTCGACGACGCCGGAAAACGCACCAAGAACAATGAGTAGTCCACGATATCAGCCGACGCAAGGAACGCCGTGTCTTTATCCAACATCCGCTTAACAGCCTCATAGTTCTTTCTTGTCAATCGGACTTTATCTTCAAACTTATCAGCCAGCCGCGAGATGGTGTCTTCGCTAACAAGTGGCTCGGGGACTAGATCGCGCTCCGGGTAGAAGTAGTTGATTGGTTTGAGGTCGTATGTTTCCCACTTGCCGGCGTTGTCGTCGTCGTCTTTTCCGTACAGTAGGTTCTCCATGATTATATGGTGCGCAGGCGACGTGCGCAGGATGCTCCCGATTGAGCTGTAGGGCGCATAGATGTAGTCTGTTATCCAAACGAGGAGGGACTCTGGGTACTTCTGCATGTACTCGTAGTACGGCCTCAAGAGGTCATTGCGAAAGAAGGAGTGCTCAAAGTGCCGGGGGACGCTTTTCACAAGGAATGCAGAGTTCGAGGTACGGAAGAAAGTCTACGTCCAGTTTTCATGTCAGATTACTTCCATCGAAATAGATGGAGCTCAAAGAAGATAACATACCGACCCGGAGAACCCCAGATCACCCATCTGCTCCAGGGCTGGAGATTTCCCGTCATCCTTGAAGCAAGCCAGGTACTCTTCCTCGGGAAGCTTCCATACTTCCTTGCGGAGGTTGTAGAATAGCTCTTGCTCGTAGCGGATTAAGGTCAGGTAGAAGATGCGGAAGAAGGCGAAGATGCGCTGGATTATGGAGAGTCGAGCTGGCCCTGAGCGGAGAATAGCGCGCTGAACAGCGCGAGCGATAGCTTTCTGGCGGTTAGCCATTGTTCATGGTGGGTCTGACAAGGTCCATCTCGAAGGAAAGAGAGGGGGTCCGCGCTGTATAGATAGTCTGTCAGTGTCGCAAACAGGCCTGGAGCGTTGACGTCAGAGACGTCTTATCTCGAGCGTTTCCCGATACGGCCAAATCCAGGGCTAGGGCTGGGTAGATCACGCTAGAGATCTTCTTTGTTCTCACCGCCCAGCCCGGAGGCAAGATGCAGCGAAGAACTGCCGGTTGTTTGAGTCATCGGACGAGAAAAAAAGTCCCCTCTTGATAGGAGCTTAGAATCAAACCCCTCTATGGGCCGCAGTCTGGTTAGCGGGGCTCAACGATTTTCCACTACCCTGTGCAGAAGTATCCTATCCTACCGTCCACAGAGTCGTTTTGGTTCACTACCGACTCGCCCTTATTCGTCTCACCAATCTACTCCCTCTCGTCAACCCATCTCCGACGCCCAAGCATTGCGCTTTGCAGCCATGGCCTCTGTTGATACCCTTCCTGAGGCGGTCCAGTCGCTCTCTCTGCAGACTACCGCGGAGACCTCCAAGTTCCCGAACAGCTTTCCTACCCTGAACCCCGTCGATCTTTACAGGGAGCACATCTCCGAGGGCTTGAGCTCCATCACGGGCATCGATGCCGTTGAGATCTATCCCCGTCTGCAGTTCACGAACACCCTGGACAAGGGCGATCTTCTTCTACCGGTATGCGATCAATGATCATGTATGCGAATCCCTCAATGCTGATGCTTGAACTGCATTACTAGGTCCCCTCGCTCCGAATCAAAGGCAAGAGCCCGGCAGACCTGAGCAAGGAACTCGCCGAGAAGTTCCCGGCATCCGACATCATCCACCCCCCTGTCGCTGGTGGCCCCGGCGGCATCCACCTCCAATTCTACTTCAAGGAGAAGCCTCTTGCGCAGCGCGTCATCGGTCAGATTCTCAAGGACAAGGATGCGTTCGGATCAAATGGAAACCAGGGTCTGCGCGACCCCAAGGACCCCTCCAAGGGCCGGAAGAAGATCATCATCGAGTTCTCGTCGCCCAACATCGCGAAGCCCTTCCACGCCGGTCACCTGCGAAGTACCATCATCGGTGGTTTCTTGGCCAACCTCTACACTGTTATGGGATGGGATGTCGTCAAGATGAACTACCTCGGTGACTGGGGTAAGCAGTACGGTCTGCTTGCGAACGGATACAAGATGTTCGGTGACGAGCAGAAACTGCTGCAGGATCCCATCAACCACCTGTTCGAGGTTTACGTCAAGGTGAACGCCATTGTTGGGGAGCAGGAGGGTCCGATCAAGGAGCTCAAGGAGCAGATCAAGGTGAAGAAGGAGAAGAACGAGGATGTCGCAGAGCTTGAGCAGGAACTCGCGAAGCTTGTCGATGTCAGTGAGGACGAGAAGGCTCGTCGTTACTTCAAGAGCATGGAGGACGGTGATCCCGATGCCCTGAGCCTCTGGCGCCGATTCCGTGACCTCAGTATCACAAAGTATCGCCAAACCTATGCCCGCCTCAACATCGATTACGACGTGTACTCAGGAGAGTCTCAAATCAAGCAGGAGAGCATGTCCAAGGCCAACGAAACTCTGCAGTCGTCTGGTGTTTCGGAGAACTCCGAGGGTGCCACCATCGTCGACTTCGTCAAGCACGGTGCCAAGAAGCTTGGAAAGGCCGTCATTGTCCGAAAAGATGGTACTCCTCTGTACCTGACCCGTGACATTGGTGCTATCTTTGAGCGTGAGGAAGCTTACAAGTTCGACAAGATGATTTATGTTGTTGCTGCCCAGCAGGATCTTCACTTGGCTCAGCTGTTCAAGATCGTGGAGCTCATGGGCTTCAAGGACCTGGCCAGCCGCTGCCAGCACATCAACTTCGGTATGGTCCGTGGAATGAGTACCCGCAAGGGTACCGTGAAGTTCTTGGATGATATCCTGAGGGACGTTGCCGACAAGATGCACGAGACCATGAAGAAGAACCCTGAGAAGTACGCTCAGATTGAGAACCCTGAAGCCACGGCTGATATCCTGGGTATCACTTCCGTCATGGTTCAAGACATGTCTGGAAAGCGGTACGTATTTTGCCATTCGTAAGTTTCATCATCTAACGCAAACACAGTATCAACGGTTACGACTTCAACCTCGACGCCATGACGTCGTTCGAAGGAGACACTGGTCCTTACCTGCAATACGCCAACTCCCGTCTCTCCTCCATTATCCGCAAGTCAGAGGCCAACGTAGAGGAGCTCCCCACAGCGAACCTCGACCTCCTTACCGAATCCCACGCCACCAACCTTATCCGACTTCTCTCCTCCTGGCCCGACGTTGTCATGATGACCAACAAGACCCTTGAACCTACCACTATCATCACCTACCTCTTCCGCATGACTCACATGGTCAGCTCTAGTTACGACCACCTGCAGGTCATTGGTAGCGAGCCGGAGATCAAGAAGGCCCGTCTCGCTCTGTATGAGGCTGCCCGACAAGTCCTCAACAACGGTATGCGGATTCTCGGTCTCACCCCCGTCAACCGGTAAGTCGTCCAAACTATCCAAAATTACCGCGAATGCTGACGTCTTTTCCAGCATGTAAACGACACACGAAATATAAAAAGCAGGATATCCATTTTCTAGATCTCAGACAGCGCAATGCAAAATTTCGACTAAGTCAATAGCACACCAGTAACCAGGCCAGTGATCAAAATTCTCGGCCGATAATTTTCAGGGTTCAGGCATCAGACGAGGCAGTCTCATTCATAAGTTGCCTTGGTTCGTTTGTTAACCGGCGAACTGTAGTTAGGACTTGGGTAAACCCCGAGCACGGCGTCCTGCTGTGGCGCGGACCTAACGGGCTCCACCAACCAGGACCGCAGGTTCATTCAGCTCGATAGCATGGGACGTTAGTAGAGCGCATGGAAACCCTGCGTACAGTGTCCTGCTGACAACGATAATCCTAGCGCGCATTATCGTGACGCTGGACTCCGCCTGCCTTTGAAACGGCTGTGGTGGCACGAAAGGTAAGACACCTGCCAAACATAGCTCTGAAACTGACCTCGCACGAGTCGGGCAATTTACTTGCATCGAGAAAACAACGCCTGCTCGCTCATCGAGTTTCCAGAAGAATGATGGAACCTGAGCAGGCAGAACACCTGAATACTACGTGAAGGCTAGCGGGGACCAGCGCCAACTAGGGCTGACTATGGCAGCCTCAGCCCTCAGGCACGGGCCCCTCGGGGACCAACCATTGATTCACGGCCCCATTGTTCGGCCACTCCTTGCGCCTGGTTCAGCTCCTGTTGACATTCCTTACTCCATCCGGTCCCTGTCGCCGTCTAGCATTTTTTCTCTCATGTAAACGGGGGTTCCTAGTCGCCGTTACACGACAGATAAAATGCGCATTCCCTGGTCCTTGCGAACGAGTACGCGGCAGGGTTTCGCTACTCTGTACTCGACTTCGAGTCCAGTCCAGTCCGTTCACGTCCACTTCCACGTTTACATGGAGTGCTCTCACTCAGGACAAACATCTGCCTTGGATTGCGTCGCCGTCTAATTACCCATCAGTTAAACCCCGCCCGGAATAAACAGAATCATGGCATACAGCTCCAGCTCCAGCAGCGACAGGCTGAACGCCCGCGACCTGGAACGAGACGGCAACAGCCATGACTTTCTCATGAATCATTCTGTCCAGAGTTTCTCGTGGCGCGACCTCACCGTCTCCGTAAAAGATCGGAGAACGAAACAGCCCCGGAATCTGATCGAGAAGATCAGCGGGAGCGTACAGCAAGGTATGTTTTCGCTGCATCCCGCACCTGCAAGACATGTGGACCAAACCCACTACCATCGGAGTTCGCCGTTTATGACGCTGTATACCTAACACCTGCATAGGGGAATTCGTCGCACTTATGGGACCCTCGGGCTGCGGCAAAACAACGCTTCTCAACGTTCTTGCACGCCGTGCTGCATCATCGGGCGCTACATCATCTGGAAACTCTTATGTTAATGGTGGCGACATCGACAATGCGGCTTTCGGTCGGGTTACGTCGTACGTTGAGCAGGAGGATGCGCTTATCGGGAGTTTGACTGTGCGCGAGACGTTGAAGTTTGCGGCTGATCTGTCGCTACCCGGGTATGGAGTTTCGACAGCAATCTTGGATACAGCTAACAAAGCATGACAATCAGATTTGTAAGTAGATCAGAGCGCGCTGAAAGGATCAACACCCTTCTCGAAGCTTTCGGTATCCAGAACCAAGCCTCTACACTGGTCGGAACACCGATTCGAAAAGGACTCAGCGGCGGACAGAAGAGGCGAGTCAGCGTTGCCAGTCAGCTCATCACCTGTCCGAAAATCTTGTTCCTCGACGAGCCTACCAGCGGACTAGACTCGACAGCAAGCTACGAGGTTATATCGTACGTCAAGAAGCTGGCGCGCGCCAATAAGGTGAGTTAAGCGAAATCGACATCTGGTGCATGGCTGACTCGCGAAGCTCATTATTATAGCCAGCATTCACCAGCCGTCAACGGTGACATTCCAGCTCTTCGATAAACTCCTGCTTCTCTCCGCAGGGAAAACCTGTTACTATGGATCTGTCAAAGACGTTCCGTCGTATTTCGGTAGCATTGGATACCCGATCCCTACCCAAACAAACCCTGCGGAGTTCATTCTCGATATCGTGAGCTCCGACTTTGTCTCCGATAAGACGATGATGCTGGAAGACGTGCAGAAGATTCAGTCCGCGTGGGCGCAATCACTTGAGAGCAGCCGGCTGGCAGAGCAAAGTGCGGAGCTCACTGAGAAGGGGAGCAAGAGAGTCGTTGTGGATGAGGCTAGTCGCCCTGGTCTATTCAGTATCACCACTTCACTCCTACACCGCTTGCTCATCAAGAGTTATCGCGACGTCGTGGCGTACGGCATCCGGATCGTCATGTATATGGGTACGTCGAGCTCTTTTCCCTGAAAACGGCTTTACTAAAGACCCTAGGTTTGGCAATCATGATGGGCACCGTCTGGTTACGTCTGGAGACGGAACAGGAATACATCCAGCCATTCATCAATGCAATCGTACGTCCTGTATACCACGCAGCCCAACCCCGCTAACAAGAAACAGTTCTTCGGATCAGCCTTCATGAGCTTCATGGCCGTCGCTTACGTCCCGGCCTTCCTCGAAGACCGCGCAACCTTCACAAAAGAGCGCGCAAACGGCCTCTACGGCGCCCTCCCATTCCTCATCTCAAACTTCATCGTCGGCCTGCCATTCCTGTGTACGTCTCCCCACCCATCCACCCAAACCCCCTCTAACATCGCATCGCCAGTCCTAATCTGCCTCCTCTTCTCCATCGTCTCCTACTGGCTCTCCAACTTCCGCCCCACCGCCTCCTCCTTCTTCACCTGGGTAATGTGGCTCTTCCTCGACCTGCTGGCCGCCGAATCCCTCGTCGTGCTCGTAACATCCATATTCCCGAATTTCGTGATCGCGCTGGCCCTAGTCGCGTTCGCGAATGGGCTGTGGATGAGCGTCGGCGGGTTCCTCGTGTCCCCGAACATCCTCAATCCGTTCTGGAAGTATGTGTTTCACTACATCGATTACCAGGCCTATGTTTTTCAGGGGATGATGGTTAATGAGTTTGCGGGGCGCGTTTACTCGTGCGCTTCGACGCCGGGATCTGGCGCGGGCTCTGCCGCGGGATCTGGTAACGGGTCCGGGTGTAATTGCATGTACGTCACCGATCTCGCGGATCAGTGCCAGATTCGTGGGACGGGGGTGCTGGAGAGCTATGGGTATGCGACTGGGCGGACGGGCAAGTGGGTTGGTATCCTGCTGGGGATTATTGTGGGGTATAGAGTGCTGGGGTATATTGTGTTGGTTTTGAGGAGGTCGTAGTCTGGCTTCCTCTTCTTTATACATTCGCATACATGGGGCTCGGGGCTGCCCAGATGAGGACTTCGTTTGTTATATATACTAGATTCCCTTTTTTTTCTAGTGAGCTGTGAGGGCTGTATTACGCGGGATGCAGATGGTTGAGGTGTTTGGAGGCTATATAGACTGAGGTCCATTGTTACTACATATATATAAACGGTTTCTGCAAGATACAGCATTTTCTCAACTCACGTACCACGCAGACATTACATAATATCCTCAATGCTTATGCAATGCCAGCGGCGTAAGATGCAAAGCGAAACGCTGCTTTTGATACTTTGCGCCTTTGATTGGTAACGACCGGGGTCGTGCCTTTCTGGGTTGGAATGCGTAGTACGATACTCTGTGTATAAGCCGGGGTTGAGGAACACAGTTCGTTTATAGAAGCTCCGAGTGGACCAGGAATGTCGAGTAGATTGCAGGTCTATTGAGTGAGGATAGGTATAGAGATGAGTGCTCGCTAGGAGAAAAGTGGAAGACATCAAGAGGTCAGGCCGTAGGTCGAGAATAAAATAGACAGTTGGTATGGAAACAAACAAGGTCCATAATGAGTACATGATAGCTCGCTAGGGCAACAAAATCAGACTACAAGGTATCTGTATCTAGGCAAAGGAAGGATGCGAATGGGGAATGAGCAAGTGGAATCAGACGCAGAGTATGAATGAGTAAGAATGAAATAGATGCATATTGCTAACCAAGAACCAACCAAAAAAAGCAAGGGGTATATCTTTTCCTCCAGCTCCCGGCTCATTTCTTCAAACATGCTGACTGACCATGATCAAAACGCAAAACAACGATGAAGAAACAAGTTGGGCGATCCAGAAGAAAATTATACAGACAGGCAGATAGATGCAGGTATATCGAACGTATAACATGGCGGCATGGCACATGGACATAAAAACATAACCGTATCCATAAACATAAACATCGTATGACATGACGGACATGAACATCAACTGAACATCAGGCGTAAGGCGAATCGTTGCAGGTCATCAAAAATCATACAAGCATGTTGAACACGACAGACGCTATGTTGAAACCCAGAAGGATGATCGAGTCGATGCTAGAACAGAAATCGAGAAAGCCTGCCCATTCAAAAGCCAGTCTTTTAGTACCCAAAACCATCAAACTTTTGCTGTACCCAAAGAAAATAGAACGGAAGAAATGCGCGCGTCTGGTTCGCTTTCGCCAGCGTAGTGTCCGAACTATACCCAACCCGAGCCCAAAGCTACTAGAGAATGCAAGCTAATGTTTGCTTGATCGCCTTTCCCTAAATTTTCAGACAGGATCGTGATCGGGCAATAAAGCTAGGTACTGATGCTTTGCATTGTTCCCTGCTTTGTTGTCCCAAATATGTATCGAGTCTAAGAGCTGAGGTACTAGACCAATCGAACACGCAGTTCGCTTGCATCATTTTTCGCTAAGACCTCGGAGTGGGTTCTGATCGGAGGCGAGGCCAGGGCTGGTGCGATAGACTATTATCGAGGAGCAGCATAGGTCGATCGACTAGAACGGCGGCTGGCGCGGTCAGACTTGCGGTCGCCCTTTCTGGAGCCACCGCTTGCAGTTGTATATTCGGAACCACCCGTCAAGTACTTCTTGGGGCGTTTTCCTTCGATATTCAACTCAACGGCCCCAGTGTTGCCACTCCGTACGCTGATTCGCTTCCCCCCCAAAGACTCTTGAGTAAAGTTCATGGTCACCCCGTTCAGCGTCATGACAATGTTATCGTCGTCTTCGGCACGGGTAGTAGTCAATGCGCCACTTGCAGACCGAGTACGAGCCTCGCTACCACTACCGCGGCTGCTGGCCGACCGGCTCTTCTGGCTCCCGCTATCGCTTCCAACCTGAGAGCTCGCTTTGGCCTTGAGTAGAGCATCACTAATAGAGATCGGGGGTGCCGCGGATTTGCCTGATTGGGAGGCCTGGTATTCCTCTGCCCCTCCCAGCTTTTCTTCGATTTCATCGCCCGGCCCACCAAAGTCGTAGACCGTAGGCCTACGCCGCCGGCTAGAGTTCTCCACGGCGATTCGGTGGCCAGATCGGGACGAATCGTGATAAACGGAAGGGCGCCTGAGGCTCCGGTTCCTCTCGGGAATGATGGTAGGTCCGCTCGGCCCTCGGTAGTATCCATAAGGAGGGAGTACATCCTGAAGTTCAGACAGGTCAAGAGACCGCGACCCACGGCGCTCAGACACGACGGATGGCGTAGTTGCTGGCTTGCGGTGTAGCTCGGGCCGTTTCTGATGTATGATCTGAGGCGGGGCCCTCTGCTTGAGCGGCGGCGGTGGGTAGAAGTCGTCTTCCCTGCGATCAATGTGATGGAGCGGCATCCGTGGCCGTGCTTGACGGGGCGGCCCGGGCGGTGGGGGTGGTGGAGAGGGTTCCATCAGCTCTTCCTCCATATCTTCTTCCTCCTCTTCCTCTTCTTCTTCCTCAGATGAATCGTAGTCCATCGCGGGCGGCTCAAAGACGGACGGTCGGCGTTGACGGGGTTGCTCCCTGGGCCGAGACATTGAACGATCCAAACGTTCGGGCGGACTGGCAGCATCCGGATAGGGATAGTACGGTGCCTGTTGAGCGTAGATGGACGGAGGGCCAGGTGGGTATGCCGGCGAGTTGACGTATGCTGAGGAAGACAGAGGCGGGCCATGTTCAAATCGGCCGACCGGAGAGCTACTGTACATCATCCCGTTCATCGACGGCATCTGTCCGTGGAAGCTCACCGGTCGGTTGTTCGCATGGTAAGAATTCGACCGAGTAGGTCGACCTTGGGGGCGACTGGATGAAACCTGGACGACGGCTGCGGGGGGGTAGCGCGATGTCTGCGGCGACGGCGACGGAGGCGGGTAATCGTAGGAAGACGCTTGCGACGAGTGATACCGGTATTCTCTTTGTCGGGGTTCAACAGGCGTGGATGCATGATACACATTCCGCTCAGCGTCCCAATAGTTGCTGGGATAGTTTCGTGGGTACATTCGTTCAGGCCTCTGGGATACCGACGGAGAGCGAGGAAGATGGGCCGGAGGATACCCGGCCGAATAAGGGCCGGCGTGCATCTTGTCCTCTCGTGATGGACGAGCGCTACGGTCGCGTGTGTGTTCTTTTGTTCTTGAGCGAACTCTCTCAAGATCAGCTCTTCTGTGCGAAGTGTCAACTTTAAGAGGGAGGGGCTGGTGTCTCGAGCCCGACGGGGCAGATTGGGTGCTGTTGACAGTGGCAGCAGTGCGGCTAGAATAGCCCGAGTCACTGGCAGCCTCGACGAAAGGCTCCCTGGCGGGCTTCCTCAAGTCAGACTTGGAGCGTTTGGCAGTGACGTTGGCAGATTGACGGGTTTCGGGGAGGCTAACATCGGCGTCCTCATCATATTCCTCGACGAAGGCGGCGCGAGGAACCTTCCTCGACATGACTTTTTGGCGGCGGCCAAGGCCCGAGTTGGGTCCCCAAGCGGGAGGGGGTGCTGGGTTTGGTGAAGGCACTGTGGATGACGTGAAACGTGTTGACCCGACAGGGCTTCGGGGGGTTTTGGTCACTCACAGCAGCTAGCGCTGCTGCTACTCATCCAAATGAGTCAAAGGAAAAATTTTCTCTTCCCCGTTTCTTTTTTTCTTTTTTCCCAACTGATGCCCACTCAATATTTTTCTCCCCCTGTCTGGTTGAAAAGTTCCAATCCAGAAATCCACTTCTTCGAGACGAGTCGCAAGGTAAAAGTCCACAGGCGTAGATCAGCAAAGGAGGCGTGGGTAGGGAGGGCGTCTAGATCGTTGATTGTCAGCGATGAGCAGTGGATGCGGCGTCGTCCATAGATAGCAGTATCTCCATCGAAAAAAGAGAGGTGTTTGGTCAAAAGAGTTTGGCGCAGGACTAGCGACGAAGTGGGTGGTGGGAAAGAGAATCGGGAACAGACGAGACAGGCACGAATCCACCAACGGATCAGGCGAAAAGGAAAGAAGAGCGAGGAAGCGCGCTTGTTCTGCAGAAGCCGGCTGGCAGACGGTGAGTGGAGGGCTAAAGAGGAAAAAGTCGAGAGGCTGCAGCAGAGTGTAACCGACGACGGTTGTTGGAGGGGTTTTGGGAGACTGAGACCGGATCTGGGCCTGACAGAGGGGAGAGCCAGGGCCAGGTGGGGTTCGGGTGTGGAGATGGGAGGAAGGAAGAATGCGAGCACTGGGACGAGAGAGGATAGCGACTGTAATAAAGCACCCAGTGGCAGCGGTGGCTGCTGGATGACTGGACGACGGAGGCAGAGGGGAGGAGATGCGAGGCGGCCGGGGCACGCGCAGATGGCAGAGTTTTAAGTCGTTGCACCCAGCCGGAGTAATGTTTTCTATCTCGTCTCTATCCCTTGCCGGGTCGAATCCTCGACTCGAGATGACGAATATATTTTTTTCCTGCGATTTTCGAGTAAAGCCGGAAGAGCGACCAAGAAGGTGGGGATGGGCGCAGAGGCGAGTGGCTGACGAGCGATGCCTGATCTGCCGCTAACTGCCATGTCTTGTCGGATCAGATCATCAGATGTTGGATGATTTCCGCCCTCTAGCGATTACCTGCAGCTATATATACCTCCGTCGTCGTGGTCGAATCGAAGCTGTCATCCAGGCATCCGTCTCTCAACAGGCAGATGTCCTTTTCATCGCGATCTCATTCTTCATCGGTGGATAAACACCTGCGATACCCCGGAAGGGTGTGGCCTTTGCGCGAACGGCAGTGGCAATACTCCGCTATCAACACGTCTGACAGACAGGGACGAACTTGCGACGCAAGGAGTCACCGACTCAGCCGCTTCAAGGCTCAGCAGTCTGTAAGTCGTGATCAACAGTCGGACTCGACGGGGGATATTTGTTCCCCAAGCACGCCCACTTTCCAAAAACCATGATTCTACCCTGATTCCACCGACGGGTCCTGCCTCACACGAACACCGTTTCGAACGGTTGGTGGGACAGAAATATATCGGGCCAACTGCTGGTGGCCTACTCGATGGGCGGTTTCTATGGAGATTGTGAAACTCTACAAACGGCTT
Source organism: Aspergillus mulundensis (assembly GCF_003369625.1). Taxonomy (NCBI): domain Eukaryota; kingdom Fungi; phylum Ascomycota; class Eurotiomycetes; order Eurotiales; family Aspergillaceae; genus Aspergillus; species Aspergillus mulundensis. The sequence continues at coordinate 1,759,432 of NW_020797894.1, read as the reverse complement.
GTGCTCTAGCCTCTGACTTGAACATGTGACGACTCAGGCAGACGGGGAGCTTTATGCTCCATTCGATCCTAATTGCCCTAAAGACACTCTATTTATCCCCAGCAGGAGTGGATATCCATACTAACGGTCCCAGGGCCACTGGCTCGGTTCATGGGGTGGTATACAGTAGGTAGAACTCTAGTGAGACGAGGGTACTTATAGTCCAGACAAAGTTTGACGCACGTAACTACGAAGCTTCCCGGAGACATCGATGCAAGTATATCTGAGGGGACAGTTCTGCAAGATCTATACTCTATAGATGGGGCGTGGCAATACACATACCCCGCTGGATCAACACGGCTCGTGGATCGGACTCTGAGATAAACCATGGAACTCCGACTGACCCTGGACTCACCCAACATCCTTAGCTCAACCTCACTGTTACTCTAGTCTTCACTGAGAGATTGTCTTCCTCTTCCTCCTGACCTCTCTTTCTGTGTCTTTCTCTCATCATTCTCAATGAACCACCACCAGGACAGCATCATCCGATCAGCCTTCAATCAAGATCCGCCACTCCAGCCTCCGTATTGTCGCCCGCTCGCTGCCCAACCTTAATGATATGCACGACTGACAGTTGCGGCCCAATAACATTTGCCTCCACAATGTCGACTGGAGTGGAGGCGTTTTTCGGTGAAGGGAACCCCATAGAAGTCGGAGAAGAACGCTAGAAAACTCCAACCCGATGCTGCTCTGAATTGCCCCGGTTGCGTCGGATTTCCCCTCCATTTGTTCGCTGAAGACAAGGGATGCTTGCCGTTGCTAAATTACACCACAGTGATTGTCGACAGCCTCCTCTGACTATTGCTTTTTTCGCCTCGCGAGGGCGACGAATACCATTCTGACCACAGTGCGAAAGTCGGACTGAGTCCTACGGTGTATTTCGAGGCGAGACCACTCGGCCTTCTCACGAGTCACGACAGCTCCTCGCGGGGCAGATCGCAGAAGAAATGAGAATACTAGCGTGATAGCCATGACCCCTCTCTGAGGCTCATACTTGATTGCTTCAATTCCCCAAGTGTGTTTACGTCATTCAACATCAACAATAGGGTTATCTTCTTAGCAAGATAGATTTAGAGGGGGAGAAGCTCAATGAGCGTTTCATTCCGCATGCTCCGTGCTCAGCTTGCCCCATGATCCTGCTTTATGAGTTCCGGGTTTCTGCCCAATACCCGCCAAACAGGTGTCGAAGTGACTCACGCATCTGTACTCTGGCTCTCGCTGTCTGTTAGTACTGCCACTCAAGGGCGACGAGGCTTATATCCCCATGCCGCAGTGCAACAGTATCTCCCGTTCAGACCCTGTCCCCAATCCTCATGTCGTCTCCCGAACCGCTGGGCGGGACGAGCCTTGGCTTCGCACTTGATAACTCACGGATCAGGAGATCCTTCTGACTACCTTGGACTCCGCCCGCGTTTAGGATTGAGCGTGCGCCTCAGAGCAATATGCGCCTTCATACTTATTGCTGTCAAATGGGTTGCCGAGGCTTAGTTGTCGCTCTTCTCTAGTCCGTGCAAGTCAAGCTTGACATTGACGCAGTGCAACACTCAACGTCGCAAGGCGCGGCTGGATTCTAATGCGCTCCAAATCCAATATGCACCATCGAAACCTTTATGGAGCTGTGCTTTCAATTTCTGCCATATGAACAGGGGCTGCTGCATGCGAGGACATCGATCTTTCCGTCACTCTGGAGCAAATCGAGCTTCTTAGCACAACTGGCACCATGGTACCCTGGCTAACTATCTCGCAAGATATTGGCATCGTAAATATCCACATCGCAGTAGGAAAATAAAGAGCGTAGTTCGTCAAGTATGACTTCGCCCGGGCGAGGCCTGCTTCGTAGTAGAAATCGGAATTAGCGGGCGATAAGCGCGATGAGTCAGCAGTTACCCCGGCCACGGGCAGATCCAAACAAAGCGTCATCCCAGCCTCTCCATTTCTCCAACCACCGCATTTTCGGGCTGGGTCCCGATCTCTCGATCGTTCTGACTGCATTCTCTCCCTTGAGATTGATTCTGAGACTCAATTATTGAAATCGTTTGTTGTCAAACACAGTGACCTAGTATTCGACAGGTCGCTGTCTTGAACTTGGTTGTTATCCACTCGACCGAACTATACCAACGGGGCCGACTCTTAGATCGCGAATAACCAAAGGAAGACCTCGCATTGAAAAGGCACTTGCCTCTTCGCTACGCACCCAACATTACTGCTGCTAATTGAGATCTAGAGACTGGTCTTGGGCTTCGTGCTCTTGACGGCTCTATCAACCATGCCTCCAGCGCAGCATGCGGGGTGGTTCCCCAGCATTCTTGGTCGATCCATTCTCAGCGGCACCATGCGCATCCACCAGAGTATCCAAGCTTCAGAGAAAGACCTCACCCTCACACCAAACCCAGTCGACAAAACTCCCACCCTCGTCGCACGCGCGGATAAAACATATCACCCGGGAGATGGCTCAATAAACCCAAGCAGTATCAACATGCGCGGACTGTACGCACTTTTCGCTATTCTAGGCGCGGCATTGGTTCTTGCAACCATCTGGTTCTTCTTCTGGGCGAAAGACGGCGGGTTTGTATGGAAAGAGGGTGACTGGGAAGATTACAAGTCAACTGTTCTTCGACGAAAGGGTCCGGATGGTCGAACACTCAGTGCCGCAACACGAAGCACAAGGCTGGGCGGGGGCAGTATTAACGGCAAGAGCTTCTTTTCCGGCGACGATGATGGATACACTGTCGCCGACACGGCGCCCACATACAGCGACGAAACGGCTACAACCATCACCGAGAAAGAACCCAAGCGAAAACACAACCTCCGCGATAAGTTCCGCCGCAAACACAGAAGAGAGAAATACGAAGGAGAAGCAGACGAGGATGTGCGTGCATACCGCCAGGAAAAGCCGGCCCAGATCGGCGGTATCAATCGCGAAGCAGACGGCACCTACTACGGCAGCGACTACGACACTTCTGCTCCCCCGACACACTACAACCGAAGCGAGATGAGCGAAGTCCGCGACTACGCCTACGAGCCATCACGCCATCAGAGCCGCCGTGACTTCTCCTTCACCCCCGGGACCGAGGAAACAATGTCCCAGACCACAACAGAGCACATGCTCCGTGAGCCTTCCGCCCGCAGACACAACCGTCGCCGCGACAGGCGCAGCCGACCCCCTCCTACCTCGTCTTCCCGGCAGAGCAGCCCCCGCAAGCGTGAATCTCGCGGTCACTACACCGAACCGCTCGACTTCTCGTCGAACTCCCAGGCTCGCTCCGATTACCAGTACTCGAACGTCGGGACAGAGGAAGAAGACCTCGGCACCATCAGCTACCACCATCCAATCCCCGGCCTGAGCAAGGGCTACCGACGTGATGGAGCTCGTAGTCGGCGGAGGGATAGTCTGAGTGACAGCGATGGTGAAGAAACGAGGTACTCGTAATGGATCGGAGATAACACTGTAAATACGGAACTACACGAAGCGCACGGGAAACACTGGAATGATTTGCACTACTCACGACAATGAGATTGATACCTTGGAAGTTACTTTTTTTCTTTCGTTTGTTTGTTTGCTTACGTCGTTAATGAAGCAATGGATATGGAAATGAACTATGGAATGGAACTTCGGGATAAGAATACGAGCGGAATTGTATTATTCTTATAGCACTACTGATCCTCCTCTCTTTTTGCTGTACTTAGTTGAATGAATACATACCCGTACAAGACAACCTTTTACTGTTCCAATGCTCGAAGCATTCAATACTATTGCCCTATACCTCTAGCACAGAACTATTCGCTGAACTAAAGACCACATGGAATGTTGAAGTCGCATGGCTTGAGAATAGTGTAGTAATACATACAATCTGAAGAAAAGAATAACCGAGACGAGAAGAACTTATATATAAGGGAGCCGGGATACAAGGAAAAAGGCAGTTGGTCTATACTTGGGATGTGCTTATGCAGACTGTGCACCCTATGCAATGGATATGATGACCCCACAAGAAGAGAAGAAGAGTAAAGGCAATGAAGGACCCTCGGCCGCGCGGAGAGAAACCTGGAAAAGAGGATGGGCAGAGAGGACCGAGCAAAATCTCGAACTTCGAAAAGTCAAGGCCCCGAGTTACGGCGTGGATCGAGCTTTGGGCCTGAGGTGCGCGGTGAAGATGGCAGGGACTGGGATGCCCTCTTCGCCTTGACGCATATTTCGAGGCCCTGGGCATATCCTTTGACGGTATCAGCGTCAGCGTCAGCGTCGCCATCATCAGCACCGGTACCCTCGTCGGCGTGGTCGAGAGAGGAGTTATCAGGTGAGCACGCCCGCGCCGTTTCATCAGACAACCAGCTGTTGATGATGTTCTGGGTAATCTCGTGATCGTTCCAGCCTTGTTCACGAAGAGTTCGCCAAAGAGGGGAGCGCTGGAGGCGCCATATCCCCATGGACGAGATGCGGAGTTGGTGGAGGCGCCATTTGTTAATGAACTCGTTGGAGCGGATTGAGGATGTTTGTTGCAGGGCATTGGAGAACTCAGAGCCTGTCATTAGGGAATGTTTGGGAGCATCCCTGCTGGGCTGTATAGGAATTGGGCCGGTACCATTTGACCGCGTGGCTTGTGCATCTCCTTGGAACACGGAATACTCTTGGAGTGGGAGCCTTAAGGGGTTCTTATGGTGCTCCCAAGTGTCATTGACATAGTGGTGGTTGGAATCGAGTGATGTGATGTCTTCATAGTCGAAGCCGCGATGCCCTTCTTCAAGGCAGATCGCGTGGAGAGAGATCACGTCCATTTGCGCATTGTTGAGATCCTTCCAGATTGTGGCTCTTTCCTCATCGAATGTCTGCAGAAACTCAGCCGAATCCTCATCCAGGGATATGTTATAATGTTTCCTCTCGGCTTGTCTTTCCACCGTAATGAACCATTCGGAATCAAGTTCTGCAAGGCGCTCTTGAAGTATGCGCTCGTCAGCTATACGCGACAAGTAAGCATTTACTATGCAAGGCAACTCGTTGGTGGAAGCTTTATTATTGGAGAGTGGGCTCCACGTTCCAGTATCTGTATGGATATTTGGCGGAGGTACCCGGATGGGCGTAGGTTCTTTGTCTGGGAATCCGGTCAAGGACTCCATCGAAACAGAGAGCATGTACTCTAGCTCTTCTAGCTCGTTTTCCTCCTGCCGATAGCTATTCTCCGAACTCAGGTAATCCTCCGTGGCTACCTGGAGAAGCTCGTATTCCTCCATAATGGGCTTCACATCGGGGAGATCCATGTCCGCAAAGAAGGAGTTGAGATGCTTCATAAATTTGACTCGAAGCTCTAGCTCATCTTCCCGCTTGTATCTGAGAGCCATACGTGACTGCCGGACTCGGACCCTTTTGGCGGAGAGGTCGCTGAACTCTTGGTAAAGTTTCAAGAGTTCAAGCTCCCGGGGGTCTCTCGAAGTGTCGCCTTCATCTAAAGTAGGCACGGCGTGCCTTTCGCGTTCATTTTGTCCCTCATCATAAGCTCGGTTATTAGGGCTCGGTTGTGTTGACAGAAAGGAATCGGAGCCAAACAGATGTTGATCGAGGGGACGTGTGGCCTGGATAGAAATCTCCGGTGCATCAGAGGCGTCTATATGATGGTATGAGTCGAGCGAGATCCCGGGCGAAGAAAATGGAGCCAACGAATGCTGAGGCACAGCATTTGGATGAGGGAGCGATTGGCCTGGTAGGCTCTCAGGCTGTGGCGCTGAGTCTATCTTGCTGCTTCGGCGATTCTGTAGGGCGACCAAAGGCATCGTTAGCTAGCGCTAGTGCACAGGGTGAGAACTGGTGGCAGAGACGTGTTCAAGTAAGCCGCCTTACCCATCCACGTTTAGCTTTTGTTGCCCTGTGCCAGTATTGCAGCAATGCATTCTCGAGGGCTTTAAATTCAACCATGGTTCTCACGCCCTTGTGGTCCTTGTGGCCATGGGGCCATGGGGCCATCACCGTGGGGTGACAGACCGAAGGGGCGAACCCACGTGAACTGGAAGATCAAGGGGGGAGGCTTTCAAGGGGTGGCTCAAAAGCCCGGGTGGGCGGCGTGGAGGTGTTAACCAGAGCTCGCCGATGATGGCGAAGCTCATTTTCGCGGGACAAACAGACGGTGGACGTCTGCGCAGTTGCTTTTGGTTGGAGACTTGCAGTTAATCAGGCTGACACTGGAAATTGGCAACCCAACGCCAAAACCGATAGATGGAATGGATAATGGCAAATAGTGTCGCATCTACCGCTGCACAAAGAGACACGGTGACTTGCTGCGTAACCCCGAGAACTGGATTCGGACACGTCGTTTGGTTGCCCTGCACTTCGAAGGCCCGAGTAGCTCGGGCCCTGATAGGCGGAAGAGAATACCAGTCACATATTCGACGAGGACCGTCGGAGGCCTTTAGGAGCCAGGATTCGGACTTGGAAGGGCCGCAGGGGGTCGACCGTCGATAATAATTTATGGCCGTTTCATATCGCCAAACGGGAGGAGCCGACCACGGGCGAGCAACTCAGACTCAGAGTATGCGTATCAGCGCATGGGATGACGACAGGCTGCAGCGAACCAAGAAGAAGGAAGCGAAATGACATCGATGTCTATCCGAGGAAGCGAGCGGGCTGAGCAAGAGGGAGGGAAGCGAGAAGACGAAGGTCGTGGGTGGCTCCGTCTGGTTGGATCGTCCCGGGCCTAGCGCACGCAAGGAGATTCGAATCCCAGCTCCGACGCAGTGATGGCTCCAGTCGCGACACCCCTCTGGCCTTGAGCTGATCGGGCTAAGAAGTCCATGGCGTGTCATGTGTCGACCAACTCAAGAACTTGCAGTCGCGTCTTCAAAAGCGGGGGTTGATGGTCTCTTGAAGAGCCTCATCCCGGCCCCTTCTGGCAGGCCATGGCTTTGCAAGCTGGGAACCAGATTATAAGCCATGAGTCGGTCGGACAAAGCTGGACTTTTTCTCGTCGCGGTACACGCCCATCCCATCCAGCATCGAGGGCCTGTGAAACGGCATATCGGCTCATTCCAATTTGTCGCTCGGCTTGCCTGTGGGACCTAAGCAGCTGCTCTAATCATGTCTGACGAGTATGACTCCGAGGCCGAGGCCTTCTCTGGGGGATCCCATCGCTACCAGTCAGGTAAGGAAGCGGAACTTCCGTGCTAAGGGACGATTCTTACCTCCTGATAGACCCGCGCCAGGGCCCCCGTCATGAAGACGACTACGATCCACAAGGTCAATACGCTTACCCTCCGAGCGCGAGATTTGCCAACGATATACCGCGAAATGTCCCTCCACATTCAACAGCTCCTTGGGAGCTCTCTGGCCAGTAAATCACCCTAGACGCGTGCTGGCTAGGCCATACATACGCTAATGATTGGGCAGTGTACGCAGTCAGGAAGGATCCAACTATACTCATTCTTCAAGCTGGCCCAATAACCAAATGTATGGTCGAGGTTATGCACCTGAATATGCAGGTCAAACCTTTGACGGCCGCCAGGAACCAGTGTATGAAGATCAATACAACGGCCAAGAGGAAGCACTGCGCTACGACGCCCATGAAAGTTACCAGCATGAAAGTTATCAGCCTCAATCTAGCCGGCCGCATGTAAACGGATTCCCCGGATATGGGCCACCGATGGTACATCCGGGTCCCCGCCATGCCAGTTACCCCGAAGAAGAAGCAACCGAGCCACCCCTCGGAGTAAGCTGGACTTCCTCGCGCTATTTGGTCAATGCCTCCTAATTGGCAAATAGCATCCCGTTACCTTGCCGTCGGACCGGGTCTTAGATCGTCGTGAGTTTTGCTTCATATTGCTTTACAGCAAAAAAGCATAGCTAACTGAATAGGATATATGCGGCAGTCGCCCTATTACTTTCGTGAGGGTAAGGTATGTGTCTCAGACATAGCCTCAAATTGACAAGCTTTACTGCGTTATAGGTGTCGTTTCCTCTGATTGATCCCGCTAGGTCTTCTCAATCCTGTGGCATGAAAACGATGGGCGAGGAGTCGCCAATGAGACCCTTGTTAGCCGAGGTCCACAGTATAGAGGCCGCTTCGGCGAACCGATCTATAGCACTATTCGCCGCATGGTGGTCATAAAGCAGTTTGATCAGTGTTCATGGTGCTTGTAAGTGTTTCATCATGTCCGATCTCTTTATCTTTCTGCTAACCCCAAGCGCGCTACTCAGCGCGATAACCACTTACGGTGGTCGTGGTGTTGCGAAGCGCGGCGTCGATCCGGAAAAGCATGCGATTGTATATATGCGAAGCACAAATCCGGAAATGGGCCGCAGAGAGCCAAACATGAGCAAGGAGCCTCTAGAGGTCGCCCCGGAAAACCCCGATGAAAGACTGGATCCCATGTCGAGGCTAAACTTTGGCAAGATCTATACCGTGGAGCATAATGTCAAAGTGCTCCCTATCGGTAGAATAACATCTGGATCAATGACCAGGTTCCGCCACTACGCCAGAGACGAACTCGCGCTGTGATGAGGTTGAGTTGCCTTGTGTTCATCCAGCATTCTTTAGACCCACAACTCAATACGCAGAGGGTCAAGAAGTCTCAGTTTATAATACAACACCATCCATTAAGATACGTTTAGGACTATTTACACGACAGAATATGTGCGACAGCTGCACCTAATGCCGATGCGCAAAGTTATCCACACGCTGATACTCCATACGCTGATACTTTTCTATGAAATGACCGTCATGATCTCTAATATAAACATGTTTTCTCTTTCTTGCTTATTATGTTCATGTCTATTAGTCCCCACCACCAGATTGGCCCAGTGATTGAAACGAAGTTCCACTTGATTGTTTACTTCTTCTACGGTTGATATACTTCTCCCGCTAAGCCCAAAGCAGTAGAATTGGCTCGGTGGAGACGCTAAAACATTCTGCCGCGGGTCTCTTCACCGCCCTTCAGATTTTCTGGACGCAAACTCACTCCGGCCAAGTTCGATCCTAGAAGCATACTATCCCAATTCTTCAACATTCAGGAAAATGAAGAGAAAGCTCGACGCAAACGACGTGCCCTCACCGGAGGCTACCGAGGCGAAAGACCAGAAGAATGCCGACAGCGCAGAAGACTTTGAGAGCCTCAGTCTCGATCCTCGACTGCGCCAAGCCCTGGTCAAGGAGAAGTTCAGCAAGCCCACGCCAGTTCAAGCGAAGGCCATTCCTCTAGCTCTTGAAGGAAAGGATATCCTAGGTACGTCGACTGTTTACACGGTATTTTGGCCGGTTACTGATAAGAGCAGCTCGCGCAAAGACCGGCTCCGGCAAGACGGCCGCATACGTCCTCCCCATCCTACAAACTATTCTCCAGAAGAAAACGGTTCGTCACCTTTCGTGCAAAACTATAGGTACTGGGAGCGCGTGCTAATGGTTCAATCTGAAGATCGACCCCGCCCTGAAGGCGACGACCGGGCTAATCCTAGTCCCCACACGAGAGCTCGCGGAGCAGGTCCAGAAAGTCATCACTACATTTGCTGCATTCTGCGGAAAGGATGTTCGCTCCGTCAACCTAACACAGAAAGTCTCGGATGCGGTTCAACGGTCGATGCTTGCAGATTACCCGGATATTGTCGTATCGACACCCGCCCGTGTCATTGCCAACCTTGGTACCTCGGCCCTGTCTCTGGAGAACCTTACGCATCTTGTGATTGATGAGGCGGACTTGGTGCTTTCATACGGATATGAAGATGATATCAACGCTTTGTCGAAGGCTATTCCGCGGGGCGTACAGACATTCCTTATGAGTGCAACGCTCACTGCGGAGGTGGATACACTGAAAGGATTGTTCTGCCGCAACCCTGTCATCTTGAAGCTGGAGGACAAGGATGACCATGGTGCTGGTGTTAACCAGTTCGTTGTTAGGTTCGCATAACCCGGTCTTTTTGGGACATGGTTGCTAACTGTGGAAACTTTAGATGCGCGGAGGACGAGAAATTCCTTCTCACCTATGTCATTTTCAAGCTGCAGTTGATCAAGGGCAAAGTCATCATATTCGTCGGCGACATTGACCGAAGTTACCGCTTAAAGCTTTTCCTGGAGCAGTTTGGCATCAAGAGCTGTATCCTTAACTCCGAGTTACCCGTCAACTCTCGAATCCACGTCGTCGAAGAGTTCAACAAGGGCGTATACGATATCATCATCGCCGCCGACGAGCAAGAAGTCCTCGGCGTCTCAAAATCATCGCGGAAATCCAAAGACGCCACCGAAGCCAACGACAACGACGACGAAGCCCTAAGCGACGAAGACGAAGACGCAACATCATCCTCAAAACCCACCACCTCCGACAAACGCCGCAAGCTCACCATCAAGCAAAAAGACTACGGCATCTCCCGCGGCATCGACTTCCAAAACGTCGCGTGCGTCCTGAACTTCGACCTCCCCACCTCCTCGAAATCCTACACCCACCGCATCGGCCGCACCGGCCGCGGCGGCAAAACAGGAATGGCCCTCTCCTTCGTCATCCCCTCCGACCTCTACGCAAAACACAAACCCACCTCCATCTCCACCGCAAAACACGACGAGGCCGTCCTGAAGAAAATCATCAAGCGCCAGACAAAGCTCGGCCACGAGGTCAAACCCTACCACTTCGACATGACGCAGGTCGACGCCTTCCGGTACCGAATGTCCGATGCCCTGCGCGCCATCACCCGCCTCGCGATCCAGGAAGCACGCGCCCGCGAAATCCGCCAGGAGCTCGTCAAGTCCGAGAAGCTCAAGCGCCATTTTGAGGAGAACCCCGAGGAGTTACGGCAGCTGCGTCATGATGGGGAGCTGCGTGCGGCGCGCATCCAGCCGCATCTTAAGCACATCCCTGAGTATCTCATGCCGGCGAAGGGGAAGAAGGGGATTTCGAATGAGGATGTGGGCTTTGTGGCGCTCAGGAAGACGGGGCCTGGGAATCGGATTCGGAAGGCGAGAGATAGGAATCGGGGGCGCGGGAAGACGGGGAGGAAGGTCGATCCGTTGAAGACGTTTAATCGGGGGAGGAAGTAATTGTGCTTTGGATGTGGAAGGGGTTGGGGTTGCGTGGAGGTGTGCTTTGTCGAAGCGGAAAATTTGCACATGATATCATTTTATGCATATAGGAATCAGGAATCAAATCGGGCATTGACGCTTGAGTTTATCGTTCTTTCTCTCTGGACTGGGTAGAAGAATAATTAAGCTATGTACATCGTGTTCGCCGAGTATGCTTTTGCTGTAAGTATAGCCAACGCCATGCGCTCCCTCGGATATAACATCCCCCACAGGTTTCACTAACCATCTATAAGTATTTATCCCTTAACTCCTCCCCCAACAGATTGTCTCTCACAGCACCCTCCAATTCCTCCAAGCCAAACGAAAAATGCACCCATTTGCCCCGCGCACCTTTCCTAGCCCGCAACACCTTTTGCTGGACCTCCTTAGCAGCGCGCATACGCTCCCGGAACCGCTCAAGCTCCTTCGCCAGCCTATACTTCCTGCGCTCTTCGTCGACGTCCCAAGTTCCAGGTGAATCGGAAGAAGACACGGGAGCATGGACCGAGAAAGCCAAAGACCGATTGGAAACGCCCGTCTCCGGAGTCGAGGTTCCTGGGTTTTTTGTAACCAAGTCGACATCATCAGGTTGAGGGAGCCACCCCGGACCAAGACGAATCCACTCGATGTCCCTCCATGACCCGTTCCACTCGGGGCCCGTTGATAGTCTTTCGCCGTGCGGGCCGACGCCTTCCCAGTTCAAGGCTGGGATCCAGTCGCCGCAGCCTTCGAGGTCCAGCCACTTCAGGCAGTATGTTGCCCGTGATAGCCTGCGCAGGATACCGGCGGACTCGGCCCAGTTGTTCTCCATTGCGGAGTAGGAGTCTGTGCCGCCGTAGGAGAAGACAAGAGACCTCTGCGTCGGGTGTCTGACGCTGGCGTTCATGGCGTTCGGTGTGACCGTTGGGACGGGCCAGTGTGCCAAGGAGAGATGAGTGATAGTTGAGAGGCGAGAGAGCAAGTTGATCAGTGAGTTCCAGTTCACTGCGGCTGGATGCGGATGTGCTAGGGAGAGGTATTGTAGGTTTTCGAAACGTAGGTGTTGAAGCGATCTTGGAACGGGGCTGCCTCGACTGGAGTCTGCATCGTTTTCATCCTCATCTTCCCAAGACAAGGGTACCACTTTAGAAGCGCTATCTTGAGAAGAAGTAGCCTTCTTTCTCGAAATGAACAGCTCGGTAGAGAGCTGCTTGAAGGATATCCATCGTCCCAATGCTCCGCTCAGATCGAGATGCATGACATCAGAATCACCATTAGCTGAGCGCTCATGTCCGCCATCATCGCCAGTTGCCGAATTGTCAAACAAAGGCTTAAGACCCCGCATCGGGATCTTTAACGGCTGCACCGTAGCATAATGCCCAACATAGCTCAGCAACAGCACCTTGATATGCGTCGGCAGCAAGCCAAGAAACTGCCCGTCATAGGCAACATGCCACGTCCAATGCGTAGCCATCGACTTCAGCAGCGCATGGAGGAAACTATTCCTCGCAGGAAACTTCCGACCGGGGAGGCGCTCCAGGCGATAAATGACCTTCGCCGTCTCACTAGCAGCCAACTCCGCATCGTCAGCCTCATCATCAGAGTTATTGCCGGAGAGCCAGCTATCCGGCGGCGGCGGTCCGGGCGTCCTCCTTAGTCGCCGCTGGCCGAGCCCAGTGCGTCGAGCATCTGGACGCGGACGTGGCGGCGGGGTCTCGGGGAGCTCGAGGAGGTTCCGCAGAGACGGGTGCACAGATCGCGGAGCGATATGCCGAGGCGCACCGCGATTGTTGTCTCCTGAGGGCGAAAGCTGCGTCCGGCGCAGATGGCTGATCAGGTCGTTGACTGAGGGCTGGTCTCCGCTCGGAGAAGCAGACGATCGGAAGCGATCATGCTGGTTGCTTCGGGAGCTCGAGGCTAGGCTGTGGTGAGGAGTGCTGACGGGCTTTGCAAAATTGGATTTGTGGTGTTTCTTTGGCATAAGTGCGTGTGATATGAGAAAGAGATAGAAGAAGAAGAATGAGGGGATGGTGAGGGGTTTATACTAACGTCGGAGATGAGGCTGAGGCGCGGGCGGAGTCATCCTGCAGAGCAGACCGAGCCACCCAATCCACCACGACGGCCCTATGGATCTTCATGAGTCATTCTGGTTGAACAAAGTGCGCAATAAGTGAAAGGTTTGGAATATTTGCGGTTCTTGCGCACGCTTCATTTTGTACAGATTCTATGATGTTACATGATTTACAGTATACCAAGCTTATAGATCGCGAACCCACGATTCATCAGCCATCTTCCCCTCACCCTTACCACCTTCAATATTCCATGTTTCTGCGAGACCCGCCTTGGGGTCTTCATCGGAATGACCCCTAGACCGTCGCACCTCAAGGACGAGGTCCCTGACTTTCTTTGTGACCTCCTTGCGCAACTCGACGGCTTCTTCCCCGTACAGAAGCTCGTCGTTCAAAGCACCAAGCGGAAGATCGCGCGTCTCTGGCGAAGCTAGCTCGGCCTTCGCCTTGAGCTTCTGCCATCGACTTCGCGCCTCTCCGAACACCGCTTCAGTATCCACCTTTTTTCCAAAGGTCACACTGACTTCCTTGCCAGGCCGTGGAAGGAACCGCGGGAACTCACGGCTCTCGTGCATGACCTGATCGAAACCCTCCAACCACATGGGGACAACATCCGGACATTCGCTGGCCTCCAGTATCAGCCTTGCAACACCCCACTTGAAGTAGCGCATGATCTTGTTCGGGGTTTGATGGATTTTGCCTTCGGGGAAGATGTGGACCCATGAGTATGAGTTGCAGGCGTATGCAGACGGCGCGAGGTGGGAATCTTCGCCGTTGGTCGTATAGGCCGTAGGTAGATCGGAAAATGGATCGACGCAGACGTTTTGCAGGCTGAAGCTCTGGCGCTCGGGTCTCGCAAGGTGCGGTTCGGCGGGGAAGGGTCCCTTCGACAAGAGTCTGATTGCCTGGGTCACGGCTGGCTGCGCAATGCCGCCGAACTGAGAGTGGGCGGATCTATGCGTAGGTAGGAGTTGGCCCATTGTGAAGAAAAAGGCCAGTGGTCTAGAGCCCGCAGGTCAGTCAAAGGGACAAGGCGCACGCCTGCACCGAAGCATACCGGGTCTGATAGCAGATATCATGACTGGCCATTCCCCATCGTCTATTTGATGAAGACAGCCCAAAGTTGTACTTCAAGGGGAGGAATCCCCATACCAAGGGATCATCCATACTGTCGAGAGTCGGTCAGCGTTGCGGTAGGGCTAGGAGTCGATGGCCTCGGTCGTCGAGGCGCATTGTACGTACGTACACGCTAATATGGTTGGAAACTACCATCAAGTACCACGTTAGTCAAGCTCGCTCGGTGCGACAATCTAACAGAACCCAACTATACCTGTAAGTAATCCCTTCTTCCGTTGCGACGGATCCTTCCTGGACTCTAGGAGCTCCAGAAATGCCTCCATCCCATGCGTCTCGGGCCGACTACACGCATATAGAAAACCCCGACATAGCGCAGCGACGCCCAGGATTGTAGTGGAGGAAAGGGACCTCCAGAACAGAGAGGGGCTCTCGCCGGTGGCACCGGAATCTGTAGGCTGCGACATGGGGTCGGTTCTATCGGATATCCATATGAGTGATAGAGCGAAATCAAGAAACCAACGGCGCGACCAGAGAGGATATGCAGAAATAGAACATGGAGGAGACAAGAAGGAATGGAATGCAGGGCCGGATGAACGGCGTGAGGGCAGTTGACAACTTTATTGGCCTACGGTACGGTAGAGCTCAGCAGTTGGATTTTGTTGCGCCGCGGAGGTTGTCGGCGCACGGACCACCACCGCAACCTCGACCGGATTTTCCGTCCGGCCTCAGCAAGTCTTCATCAGACATCTGGACTCTGGGCACTCTTTGCGTTCGCGTCATAGCACAATGATGTTCAAGCCTTCATCGCCGTTATTCTCGGGTCTTCTCTGGTATGCTTTCCCGCGCATCCCTGGCCTTCCTTGTCCCCATCCGGGCAATGCCCAATTGATCCCTCACGCAATCCCCGTTAGCCCAACCCAACGTGAATCAGCCGCTAACATCTCGCCTTAATAGGAAGATCCCATGGCGTATCTCGCAGCCCCAGAAAGCCCGGCAGCGTAAGCGTCTCCGCGCCGTCGACAAGGTCGTCGACACCGTCAGCGCAGCCCTCGCCCGAAACGGCCAGTCAACGAAAGCCGTCGACCGGTGGTTCAAGGAGATGCCGCGGGAGGAGGAGATGCTGCCCCGCGACAAGTACACAATCTTCGACAAGAAGGAGAAGACATACCGCAAGGGTATTCACAGTGAGTAGCCACGCCTCTTTCCTGAGTTGGGGGTTTCCGCGGATGCCACCGCGTTGTTTGGAAAGGGTCTAATTGGTTCACTTTTCGTCAGAATTACCGAAGTGGACGAGAGTCAGCCAGCGCGTGAACCCCCCTGGTTTCTGAGCGGCATATCAACATATCCTTTTTCGTGTTTTGCTGGGATTTTGTTGAAACGGCGCTCGGCTTTGCCCCCTACACGCCTATCCATCCACCACACCCATCTACCCGTAACGGATATCCGCAATCGACATTACTTCATCACTGTATTATACACCTCGTCCTGTACCATGATATAAGCGACTTCGAAGACGAGCAGACGGGTACGAAGAAGCAACCTGGGTTTTACGGAGTTTCGGAGATAAGGAATCACTTCCTGTATGCGTCATGTACCTGATATCTGCGATGCTTCTTGAGGCATTCCTGATATCTGTCCCTTTAGTCGGCTTGGTCAGAATGCTGCTAGTTTGAAATATCTAGCATATCAATATTACCATTCAGAAGCATATCTCCAGAGGGTGCGTTAAGAATCACTCGACACTCGATCAATTTTCATAAGCCTACGTTTACTAAGTATACTACGATGTGCTGTACTCTTTTCTTTCAAGCGAAAAACGAACAGCATAATGCAATGTTTGGTAAAGGCTGCGGGTTTATTTAGTTTTCGAATATATATATTTCAGCACGAGTCGTCTATCGATAGCTCCCAAGACTCCCCGGGGTAGTGATCAGCATCGGGCATAAGATGTTTGATAGCTTGTCGATAGTAACGAGTGATGCCATAAGCAATCTCTTTGGCCCTTCTCCTATTTACGCGACCTTCGTATATTGCCTTGCGGATTCGATATCCGCGCCTTATTCTTTGCCAGTCGCTCAGCTTCTCTTGCCAGCCTGCTCCACCCTCGTAATACTTTTCTCCGTGCCGAGCGGATAGACTGATACCTTGTGGCGGTTTTCGGAGAACCCAGCTCGATGGGTCTATCTCGCCAGCTGGCGGCTCATCGACTGAGCTGTCATAGTGTTCAATCGAGTGTAGGAATGCTTGCAGCCCAGATACCTTCCTATGACGATTCACTGCAAGCCTCCATGATTTGATTTTGGGAGTGTGCGTCAACCGACGATTTGGCGCTAGAACTCTCGGAACGGGAGGCAATGTTGGCTTGGGATATGGGACATTGAATCGCGGATCCCCCCAGATTCGTCGCTTCTCAGTATCAACGCGTGAGACTGGATCGTACACGATCCAAGTCTCTCGGTTCAGCCAATGATTTGCAAGTAGTGCGAAATGGAAAGGTCGTTGTCCCGGAGTCAATTGATCTGAGATCCAACCCAATTTCCGATCCAAATTCTCTATCAGCCGCACCTCCCAGTTGCTCCAGTTCTTGGGCTGAGTTACCAAATGTGGCAGTTTGCCAGCGCTTGAACATCTCAGTCGCCCCCGTTTCGCCCGCTTGCCCTTGAGCACAACCTGGGTCACTGGAGTCTTCTGGCTCGTCAATGAGTTTTCATACCAAGTTAGAAGTGTTGGTCGATGGGAGGGGGCCATATGATTCCGCAACAGGGGTAAAGTGTGCCATTCCTTCTGCGTATTAACTTCACATTTGGGTTCGGCCAAGGACGCGGATCGTCTAATATTGTGCTGTTGATCGCTGCTGCAGAGGAACAGGTCGCTGATGTCGGAAGAAGATGTCCATTTCGGACTATGCCGATATTGGCGTACTAACTCAAACGTAGCACTTTCAACTGAGAGGCTTCCGAGAATTCCTGACTTGGGACTCCCTGGAGGACCTATCGGCAAAGTGCGAGTGCTGTATCCAAGACATTTGAGGGTTTGCAATCCCATCCGAGCAGACCAAACCTGGTATTTTCGCGAGCAACAATATGCGGCACTGGCTCTCGGTGGTAAATCTTCACTTCCGTTTATCCTGGATCTGGAGATTATGCTTGACCGTGCATGTTGATGTATAGGATATCGCGTCGGCTGCGAAAGGCACGGCATAGAATAGCTGTGCGGGGATGACTGCATATATTTTATATATTCCAGCGGAGCACGGCTCGAGATCCGAGGAAACGGAAGTTCTGGGGGCGATGTGAATGTCTTTCGCACATAGGGCATTGCTTGTGAGCTTGCGTTTGAACGAAACCCATGCGGAGTCCCACCACGGCGCCTCTGAGGACCTGTCGAATATTCCGATAAATGGCTGCCCCCTACGCCCTTCCGTACAAGTACCGTGCGTGTAGGACCTCGGACTGGGGCCGCCATCGGTCGAGTCGTCTGGGTTGTTTGAAGTGCACCGGTTGCAAAGAGAGGCGAGACAGGCTCTAGGCCGACAATTGTCATGCGGTCGTACCGAAAAGGACTCAAATTGCTCCGCATGCCACCGATGGTCTGGGAACCGTACGGTATAGCCCGAGGCATATCTGGACCCCCTCTCTTGTGGTACCTGGCGAGCTCCGTTTGCCCCGGGTACTGCCAGACCCATTCGAAGTCCGCGCTCGTCGACCTCCACGGATTCCAACTGTGTATCCTTGACATGCAGTCTCGAATGGCTCTTTTTCTGGCCTCGTGCCGTTGAGCGGACACCCAGCCGTACCAGGTTTTGGCGTAACGGGACGAAGGGGTGTTGCCCTCTCGCAGAACCCTACCCTTGGTGAAAGAACGCAGGAGGCGTGGGAATTTCCAGATTAGAACGCTAAGGATAAATATGCAGACGGTCCCCGCAAGGAGCTGGAGAAAGAGCTTCCAAGGAATGAATGATGCCGGCTGAAC
Organism: Aspergillus mulundensis; assembly: GCF_003369625.1. Lineage (NCBI taxonomy): Eukaryota > Fungi > Ascomycota > Eurotiomycetes > Eurotiales > Aspergillaceae > Aspergillus > Aspergillus mulundensis. Next base: position 1,741,275 of record NW_020797894.1, on the reverse strand, counting down.
AGGCGTGAACAAAGGAGCTATCACTGGTCGTTGTTGAATCAGAGGCGTCGGTGGAGGTCGGTAAGGGAAAGGTGCCATCTGAGGGATGTAAAGTCACACAATAAGGCAGTCATTCTGATAACGATAGGGAGGCTGGCCGCAGAGTTGCTAGTCGGTGGCCTCCATTGTGTTGAAGCGTAAGTGGGATCGTGATGGAAGAAAGACGTCGAGGGCGCCGGAGGCAGGAGGGCCCTCCTCCCTCATTCGGAGCATCGCCCTCCCGTCCTTATGTCCGACTACCGTCTCTTGCTGGCTGATCTTATCGCACTGAGATTTTCCAGGCTTTCCAATACTAACTTCTCACTACCTGAGCACTTGTTACCAAAGTCCAGTTCAGTGCCAGAGCTGACGGGTCGGGATCTGGACTCGCTTGCCTCACTCCCCGCCTCACTTTTTCTCTTCTCCCCGCGAACATGTTCGAACCCAACGAGGCATGCAGTTCGAAAGACGAGTGCTGATCTGCGTTGTCTGTGCACACTGTCGGTAAATACTAGCGCAAACCTTCCATAGCTATCTGCTCGGTGCTAATTTCTCGATGCGGCGATGCCACTCGAGTTGTTCTCGAACTCGGCCTCTAGAATCTTCAAGGACATTTGCTTCATTCACCAGATCCAAGGCTCACGGGCAAGCCACTTTAGGCAATACCAGAAATTATTACCGGGTACTGTCTCCGTGCTGGAATCCACCCCGCGGACAGTAGGTTGACCTGGAACCCTGATTTGCAACTTGCCTTGGCCGTCGATTGTCGTGCGCACTCCTATTTGTGGTCATTTCCCCAGAGCATATCGCAGCCTTGTCGATCACGAAGCGCTTGGAAAGGCTACCCCGCCATGATGACCATGGTTCGCAATTTTGAGCGCTGAGGCATCGCAGAATTGCATGGGAGAAAGTACGCTCTCACCCTAGCGAAGCTGAAGACATTAGGCTCTATTGTACCTTGTACATGCAGTCTCTCAGTGTCATATGCAAAGCGCTTCCGGCCGATTCCTCAGAAGGGATTGACCACTGCGCTATCGTTGGTTCATCTGAGGTTCTACATCAAGATCGAGAAAGAGAGTTAGGTGCTACATAGTGCTCGGTCAATCCCGAATCCGATAGGCGGACGAAATTCAGAGTTTCTAACGCCGATTTCCGAGACTACTCTGTGTGACGGAGTAGGCCCACTTGGGGTGATATACCATGAGCACTGGTGCAGAGGCTTGAGGAGTTCTCCTTGCGAAGCGCCGTTTCGTATGCCCCCCGAGTTTTGAAAAAATCCTGGCTCCACAAGGTGGCGAGTTCAGGGTTCAAAGTACGCATATTAGGTATCCGTACATTGCCGTCGTTGCTTGCGTCTTGTCGGAAACATGGGGGATATACGGAACATGGCTTGATCGGCCATCGATTACTCTTTACTTGAACAGTGAGCACCAGGTAGTGGACACCATTGATCTCTCGTGCATTGCATTGCAGGGCCTGACGGCTCTTTAGATGATGGTTAGAACACAACGGTTGGGGCGCCTTGCCGAAGAGGTATACATGCATATAGCCGAGAAAGAGCAAACTTTAATCTGAGCTGATATGTAAGACACAGGCTGGCTTGAGAAGTCATGCGTTATTGCCTTTATTGGCATGGCTTGCGAAGGACATCTGGAAGCTCAAAGCTCAACACAATTTTCTTCTTGGCTCTTGCATCCCAGGATGTGGATCTTTCGTGGCTGTACATAAGATCCGCTCCTAAGGCTCAAGCCAAGCCACAGAAGTGATAGTCTCTCAGAAGAAGCAATTTACTGACCTATGAGTTGTCGAACCCGTGTGCCATGCCGGTGCGGCCGCCGGCTATAGGGATGTGGCTTTTCCACTGCAGAATCCAGATCGCAGGCTTGCTGCAGGAATAAGCAGCCCTGTCACAACTCGTCGCGTTTTGGCTTTTATCCCGGTCTGGCTCGAACACTCCATTGCTTGTTGCTTCCTTTCCAAGCCTCATACTTCTCTGGGCGTCGGGATCTCGGGTCGTTGAGATTTCCTTCGATATCAGCTCTCCTTAGGCTACTCCCAACAGATCCCTCAGCACTTCTGGAACTTGGCACATAGCAGAAAAACAAACCTTTCACGCAAGGACCCCGAAACCATCAGACTAATTGATGCCAACCGCTCCAACAACGAGAGGACGGCCTTCAGCATTTACGAGTGATGCTGAATCCGGAATCGCTACTAATTTCAGTCGTCATTTCGGGCAAGGACAATAGTGAGCTTCCAGTTAAGACAAAATCGAAGTCCATCCATACTTCGACTGTGGACAGGCCTAAGCCAAGTCCACGGTTGGCACTTGTCAAGAACGTGGTCCTGCTGTCATGGTCCCCGAGAGCCTCGGGGCAAGCACTCCGGCTTCCTGCTATTCGCTACTGATCTCCTGACGGATGCGTAAAGAAACTAAAGTGCCCGCCTTAGATCTCACGATCTGACTTGCACATGGCTTGGCTTGGACGAATGCGGCGTGCGATCCACGTATACAAGATAAGCGGCACGCACAATCATTCTTGGACCGCCAGCGCGAAAGGAGCCCGCTAGATCGAGAAGCCCGGATAAACAGTGGAAGAGGTAAGCCAAAAAGCCTTGAATAGGGAGACTAGAGAAATGGAAAAAGCATGTTCGCACATCATTGATGACCGGCCGAATGGTCCGTACTACCCGATAGGACAATCCCCAGCAGCTGACGGAATAATCATACCGGAGTGCTCCCTCTGGCCAGTGCCAGCTTGCACCTTTCGGCCGAGCGAGTCTAAGCTAGTAGGTAAGCTTCAGCATGTGTCTGCGTGGCAAAAGTCCCTGACCTGATCTGATCGCCCTTCGGAGTCCCACTGCCTCTTGCCATGCGCATTGTTGCCCACACTCCGCCACAAATCGATCCTGCACCTTTATCACCCCGTATCCATGCTCCGTGCGCCCCTGAGCAGCCAATCTGCTATGCTCCTGCTGTGCCATTTCTTGCAGGTCAACCGCGCATATCAACTGTGCACCTCAACCGTGCATATCAACAGTCCATGTCAACCATGTCATGTCAACCGTGCATACTCGGAGAATCAACTGCGCAGATCAAGCATCCTATGGTCTGCTGTTTGTGATGGCGGCTATCAAAAAAAGTACCAATTCTTAGATTCAGCAAAGGTTCGAGATGAAGATGCTGAAGAATTTCGCAAAGTTAATCCAGCAAGAACCCTGATCAACGCGCTGATTTGAATGCCCCGGACCCTCTCTCTCAGATCAGCTTGCGCCGTCTATAAGACAGAGATTATCTTCTCGATTATAAAGCCCTGACCTGCTCCTGCGTCCAGCATAGGGATCATCAAGCCTTCTTCCTTGACCCTCACTCTTTTGCCTCCCTGCGAGTACAGATTAACCGCTCCCGATCATCTCATATACTACTCAATTCTTTACCATGGCTCTAGGATTAGAATATAGCCCTACGTTCGCGATTGAGCCTCCCACGTCAATCCGCCCAGGCGTCGCCTTTTCGTTTCCCATCGTCGTTGCGGTGCCCCCCGTCGGCAATGCCGGCAACGACCCAGAACAACAACTAGGGGCGATAGTACTGCTTCGCGACGAAACCGGAGGTGATTCGGCAGCTGCCCTTGCTGCCACTGGAACCGCTGCCACCAGCGTATGCAACCGGACGGGGAACTCCACAAGCGGGTACGCTGCCTTCAGGCGTCTTACTATCAATAGCCCAGGGAAGTACAGATTGCGGGTGATGCTGTGCCTCAGCAACGCGAGGGAGGTGTTGGTGAAGGGGTCTGTGGACTCTAAAGTCATCCACGTACATGCGGGCGCCGCCGCGTCACAACCTCCGAGTAAGTAACCGCACCTACGAATATGTGCACCTGTCAGGCCACATCTGATGCCGTTTCTGGACCCATTCACTGATACTGGTTTTTGCATGTTAGCTTCGTCTCAGATCGCAAAGTTACAGGCCCTGGTCCCTGAAAACATCGGCATATCGCAGGCGGATATTGCGGCGTGGCAGCAGGCATAAGGTTTCTTGCTGGGTCACCAGCTTGACATCACTCAACGATCATTTAGTGTTGATGCCGCCATCCTGGCCAGAGCTGGGACCCCCCCGGAGGTTGATGCTTAAAGTAATGTCTATTGTCCTCTAATGATGCTACCCTCTGATATTTCAATTCTTTCGCAAACGATACTGGAACCCGCTTCAATGCTGGCTAGTACCAATACACAATTTGGATAGCTCGTGGTGTTGAACCTATTTTTTGTCCCCAAGTCTAAATGATGCATGAACACAAGGACCGAGTAGGTCTAGCGAGGGCAAAGCTTCTAGGAAACACCAAGTACCTTCAGCTTTAGATACAAATATGGCCATGGAACTTCTCCTCATCCCCACTTTCCCACTTACCACTCACCCCCTCCTTCCAAATCTACTTAGGGCTTTGGCCTGTCATCATCTGTGTTATGGAGCAGACTAGTATATTCGATCTAAACACAAACAGCAGTACCAACCTCACGCATAATCTGTCAATGAGCGGCTGCCCATTCTGCATGCTCGAATGGAAATGTGGAGAATCGAGTTGGAGAAGGCGATACTGACGAAGATGGAGATGGAAATGGAGAAGCTGGCATAGATACATGTTCATGTGCCAGCGCCATCTACTGCCATAGACAGGATAGACTAGGTGGAAGCAACTCTCCCGCAGTGATCGCATATGATTACCCAGTCAAAACACTGTTAGGCATACGAATGGTGATGATATGCATAGTCTACATCAGAAGTCCAGCTTCTATTGGTGCTTTACTAGTCGAGTTGATTTTAAGGGGAGAACAGAAGGACAAAATGATAGGAGAAAGAATTTCTCATTTGTGGTATCTGTATAGATAGGTATGGAAAAAGGATAACACAGTCCAAATAAAGCGATGGGTGCTGAACCTCTCTCGAAACGGAGTCCTGGATAAAGAAAATCCGTTGAAGCTGACTTTGGACACAGTGACCGGCACGTCACCTATCGACTTTCGCTTCGCCCCTTGACCCGACCTGAACATTCTGACGGCGAAGTCCGGCAAGCCGCTTAGCAGGGCGTGTTATCGGAGACGAGGCTGGGGTTCTCTCATTCTTTGCATGCCTGAACGCGTGCTGCAACGCAGGTTATCGGTTGACTGAAGTGTGCCGCTTAGATTCGATTGTTGTGTAGATTGAAATTGGTGCAGACGTCCAAACAATGTTTCAACCCTTCTTCTGCTGACGGATCCAGTCGACGCCATCACGGACAGTGTCTCGGACGCTGAACCCGCCAAAGAGCCAGTAGTTTGAGTGGCGGCCATAGTGGTAGACAGTGTTGTCGTAGCGACGACGGCTATCGGAGCTGGCTCGCGATTTGTTGGAGCTTGTACGGGTTGGTGTGGTCTGCATAGGGCCCCTTGTACGACGCGGGCTGTCCTCTGTGGATGAGAACGAGTCACGGGGGACAGATGTGTCGATGCTCACGGGGTAGGAGCGGGGGGTAGTTGGGCGAGTCATGTTGGGAGAGTTGGAGGTGCGCGTGCTTAGGTAGGCGAGTTTGTTGGTCTTGCTTTCGGACTGCTTGAGAGCAGATGTGGTTGAGGAGGCAGTGGTAGACTGAGAGAGAGGTCGTTCGGTGATGGATTGGTTGGTAGTGACTTGTTGGAGAGTGGAGGTATCACTCATTGCTTGATTGAAGTAAGGATAGCGTAGGATAGTCTGTAGAAGACTGCGATGGTAGACAGATATAAGACCAAAAAAGAGCGTGGACAAAGGGAATCAAGCCTTTATTTATGCTGCCTGGTCCTTTGCGATTGACGTCGAAGCCGAGAAACGACCCCGGGCAATCGGTTCGCCAGGGCCACAAGTAGCGGGGAGAGCAACCTCGTAGGGCAGGCGCTAACACTATCATTGGCCCATCACCCTATCAGAGTGCGCATCGCACACGAGAGAGGAAGGCGAGACGGTCAGCATTGAACGAATCGGACAGTGCCAACGAGACCGCGGGGTCCATCAGTAGGGTTTAGTGCGAGCTCCTGTGTCCGCTGGGCGAGCAGCAGCCAATAATGGCATCTGCAGAGAAGTGCCCCATGCTGCTGGACTCGCGCTAGAAGCGTATTCTGGAGTTTTGGCCCCCGCGGTGACACCGGCTTGACGATTTTGACCGCTTCTGCCTGGTGGCCTGGCAATCGTTTCAGCCGCTTGCTGAGGCTTCTGGTCGGTGAGCTTTGGGCATCTGGACCATGGCCATCATGCAGGATGCACCTGAAGACTCGGTGAGAATACTGATATTGCACCGACAACTTCTATCTGTCTTTCTGCCACTAACAAGCAAGACAACTGAGTCACCAGGCATCAGTCAATGAGTCAAATCACATGAACGATAACGATACCGTATCTCTTGGCGCTATTCCCAATTCGACTTGGCGTGTCACGGGATCCGTCCACAATGTCTCGGCAGTCGGCACAGACTGTTCGTAACAAGCACAACTCCGCGGCCAAGGAGCGAAGAGCCTCCAGAGGCTCTTAGAAGGTGGAGAGTGGGCAAAGTCCTGTTCCGTGTTAGCCGGGATGGCAAGCAGAAGTACTCCGTACGTTAGGTCAAGGCATCTACGTTCCTGATGGATGCGACCGTCGAGGGTGACAGGATCGCTGTTGACATGGCGCCAGAACAAATCCCATTGAAACATACTGACAATCTTGTTTAGCTCGAGGATGCAATACCTATCGATGATGCGACCAGAACAAATGAACAATCACAGTAACCACAATATGCTGTTTTCAGCCCACACGCCATGATTATGCTCTATGGAACCTCGATAAGCAGCAATGCAAATACGAATGACCAAAACTCCACAAAATGCAGGCAGCAACATAAGAGCGAAAATCATTCCTCCAGCAGAGTCCACAAATCCTCACTCGGCTGCTTCCAGGAGCGCGGTCGCTCTGAGTGGCAGCGCCTATGGTTCTTCTCAACCATCAGGCGGCCTCGCGTCTCAGCTTGTGGCATTTTTCTCTCTTTGGCGGCTATGGGATGCGCCGAGAGTCGATGGACCCAGTAAGGCAGGAGCGCCATCTCTTTCGCGGACATCGTTGATGGCAAAACGAAGAGCGATCGTGCTCTGTCGAGCGGTGGCTGCATCATCTTACGCAGCGAGACAGTGCCAGCGTTGGTTTTATAGGCCTCCGTTTTGTCTTTCGAATGGTGCCAAAGTCGGTGTGACCGTGACGACTGAGTGCGAACGATCCCAGCAGACGCGGCGTCATCCTCAAACAGCTCATCGGCCTCGATCGGAGTCAGGAACTGGCCTTCGAATTCATTGTCAGGCCCCGTCACGGTGATAGCAGGCAGGTTACGTTCTTTCAGCTGCGTACTCGAACCGCAGTAGGGCCAGGAGTGGCGTCTTTTGTGGTGGAAACGTGGCATCGTGAACAATGTTCCGAAATTAATCGAGTGAGGGCAGACTGGGGTATATGAAAGATGTGCACGTCGCCCGGGTTGCAAAGCCAAAGACGCACCAGGCACCTGCAAAACCCCCCGTGATAAGGAACAGCCCCGTTATGAATCACCTTTTTCGCAGCTTCCAGGGCAACTCCAGCGGGCAAAACTTCGTATTTCCTCCGCAAGGCAGCTGAAAGAAAGGTACGAGGCCGATTATAAAGCACTCAGCCTCTCAGCGTAGGTCAGACGACTACACGTGAAGGGCGCACGCGCTCACCAAAAACGAGCAGCATCTCTCGCCCAGATGACAGCCCCGGGCACCGGGTAAGACACGATAAGAACTCATGGCCCTGCTTGACAGTAGCAAGGCGGGTATCCTGAGTTTCCTGTTAGGTAAAAGAGTCAGACTGCCCGATTTGAGTCATGATCTCGGTAGGCATAGACTATAATTGACTGCTGACTATCCACGCAACTGGTTCGCGCTACCTCATCTCTCTGCAGTGATTTCCACCTAATCGGATCTCACCCTCCATGGACCCCAGAGCTCAGCCCCTTGCTGCGGACGGATACCCTGTCAGCGGGCCGTTGGCACTGCAATCTTGTGCACTAATGATGTAGCATGGATTGCGGATCCGAAGTTCCTCAGCAGCACCCCGCAAAGCTTAACCACACTCTGGTCAATGGTCAACTGCCCAGTCGTCAATCAAACAACCTCTACTACATTTACTACATTGTGCATAATGAACCATATTCCCTGGTATCTGCCATGACAGCCGTGGTTTTCGTTGCCATCCACCCAAACGCCACGAAACCATCGAATCCCATCCCATGCGCCCGGATAATTGATGCGAGCAGGTCAAACCTTTAGTTCAATCTTGCCATCATCCAGATATTGATCGCTCCTGTATTGCTGGTTGCATCGGGCCGATCCCACAACGCCACAGGACAGCTCATCTGCCTATTTTTGTCGCTTGGATGAATCATGGGACTTCGGTGACTGTTTGTGGGACGGGTCATGGGATTAAGCTATGCCCATGTAAGTCCACCACAAGGCGCGATTTTTATACTCAGCTGTTCGCTATTTATATGGCCGGGTTGTGTTCAACCGGGGTTCCTGGAGTTCTTTGCTGTTACAATTTCCCCGCCCCGGGTTCTATCAACAAGCAAGACCGAGTCCGTTCTATTCATCTCAACTGGATCCTCTCATCCGCCTAATATATTGAAAGGATACATCGATGAGGTTGCGAGAATTCGGATTACTCAGCGATGCACTGCATAATCAGCAGACGCTGGAGCTCAGAGAATGGCTATTCATGGTCGACCTTCATCCAACGAAAACCCCAGGCTTTCGCAACCTGTTCGTCAGGTCTATACTTTGGAACCGAGCCACCAGAGTCCCATTCCAGAGTAACATTGCTGCCTCCGCCGCCTACTTGGCAGATGAAAGAAACGTGGACTGGTTGAGCGAGATCAAAGCTGTCGCTTGCCAAACCTGGCATCCACCGGGACGCATAGCCTAGCGAAATGAATAGCCGGTGGAATCTCTCCTCCTCTATTACTGGCCGTGGCATGGCACCGCGCTCTCTTTGGCATATTTTGTCTTCCCAGTCGGTGATCTCAGCGATTGCGGATTGGTGCTGCTTAAAGGGCGCAAGATCCATTGTCCTGTTAGAACCGTTAGCTTTATACACGGGAAGATATGGTATGGAATGTGGTCATACCAGAGGGTAGCCGCAGGGGCATTTTACTGAGCTCTAGCGTTCTAGGTTCGGCCATTTCATCGTTTCCGCGGTAGGTGATGGCTCGCCGGCTCCATCCAGTGGGAAGAGGATGTCGAGAAATATAGAGATATGCGAGAGCTTAAGCTCGCGAAGAGAGGTGCTCATGGTTTTTAGGCATGCAGAAAGAGTGTCCAGACCCGCTCGACCCAATATGGCTTGCAGGCTTGCAGGCTTGCAGACAGGGTGTCCAGACCCTCTGAACCCAAGAAATTCAGCACCGGCAAGGTAGCTCTCCATGGGGCTTCGGATGTGCACGCCTAATTGAAAACTCTGAAGGTATTAGGGATGTTTCTGATTCCCTCCGCAACTGCTATGAACCGATAGCATTTAGTTAAGGGCTTCCACTGACCAACAAATCCATACCAGCACGTCGGGCTTAGATATACCCTAGATGATGTGGCCGCACCCATTCATCCAGCTCCAGATCCATTACCGTCAAATTTGGGCAACGAGCAACGATCTGAAGTGCAGACCCGGCTCGTCCTGCTCCCACCCCCTAATGCCGCGAAATGACAGGTTATCCACACAAGCAGCAGACTCCATGGCAAAGGGGTTCGAAGAGAAGTGAAGCGGCCATGCTGCTTCTTGTATGCACACTGCACAGGGTTCAAGAGAACAAACTTCAGCTGCCCTGGCCACCTGCTAACCGGGTGAGAACACCGACGGTCTTGACTTGCCCAGGCCTACCATAGAAGAATGGCGTCTTTCAAGGTAAATATCTTCACGAAATACCATAGTATTTAGTCTCCAGTATACATACGCCCGTCAGCACCCTGAACCTCAACTAAACACCCCCCTCAACCACCGCGCCCTGGATCCTCCCCTCCTTAAACTCCCTCACCATCGTTTCGAAGGTACACCACTCAACCCCCTCATGGCCATTAACCCACTCAATAAACCGCTCATGCATCAGCATCACCTGCGGCTTCCCACTAACCTGCGGATGAATACTAATAGGAAACACAAACTCCTCGTGCTCTCTATACAGGAACGAAAAGATATCGCGCCACGTCCGCTCAACCGAGGCAACATCCACATAGCCGTGCGAATTCGGCTGCTTCAGGCTGAACTGGAACGGCGGCCAGTCGTCCACGTGCCAGTTTGCGGGCACGCAGACGATTCCTGAGGATTTCAATGCGCTCATTGGTTTCATCCAGGTTGAGGCGTCTTGCGAGGTGTCGGTGGGTATGTAGTCTGTCTCCTCGGGGAGGTAGTAGAGGTGGCTGTCGTGATGCATGAAGGAGTGGTCATATTCCAGGCCGTGTTCTTGGAGGAGGGAGACGGTGGAGGGGGATGTGGACCAGGCGGGGGCCGTCCAGCCTTTTGGCTTCTTGCCGGTGAACGCTGTCATTGCTGAGATTGAGCGGGTGAGGACGTCGCGCTCTTGTTGGGGGGTTAGGGTTGAGACGAATTCGTGGGTGTAGCCGTGCAGGGCTCTGGGTGATGTTAGTGGTGCTGTCATTTCGCTAGGGACTGTAGGTAGGTAGACGATTCAAGAGAAGGGCCATCGACGTACAGTTCATGCCCGGCGTCTCGAACCTTCGCCAGCTGGTTCGGGAAACTCTCAAGGGAATGGCCCGGCACGAACCAGGTCGCTTTGATGTTGTATTTGTCGTAGAGCTTCAGCAGCCGGTCGATGCCCACGGTGGCTCCGAAGATGCCGCGGGATACGTCTGTTGGGTTTGCGGGGGAGCCGTCCCTTGTATTGATCCTGGAGCATTCATGTTAGTCCCGAAGTCCGCCACGGGGTTCTAGATAGAAGAGTTCGTACCAGCCACTCACGGCGTCGACGTCAATGCCGTATCCTACTAGAACTCTCTTGACCATGGCTGTGTTCTGATCAATACGAAGTGTCGGGAATGGGGGAGAGAAGCGATCTAAGGCTGCAACGACGGCGCTTTTATATCCAGGTTGATAGGATCTGTTTTGAAGGGGCATTACAAAGCAGGAGGGGTACATACAGCTGCCTAGATAGATATTTGAGGGGTAATCCTTGGAAGTTAAGAGTTGCTACTGGTTAGGGTATGCATCAATATGCCTGGTGACGTATAATTTGTTGGGACATACTCCGTACAGAGAGGGGAATGTCTTCTATAGCCAACTGAACGAAGCGCGAAGTGCGTCTTTCTGATTTCATTGGCAGCAAGTATGCATCCCCTTCCTTCGGTTTACAAGATCCTATCCATGGATATACGCCCAGATTAGACTGCAAGGAAGCAGCGGAAGAGTCCCCCCTACACCCTCAACTCATGGCATTTCCCTATCTGCATGTGAATGATGTGGTATATGCAGGTAAAAGACGTTAATCTGTACAGATCCTTCCCCAGCGCTCGAGCTTTGATAGTCTAAAGACAACAACAAGGTGGAGAAATCAGTGGCCATGGAATCGTTCGGTGATCTCGATGGAGCGGCGAGCTGGAGAAACGCCCCACCACGTCGATCCTGAAGTTCCTGAACATGCCCCATTGCTGCCTCACGGTTCAGGCACAAACTGTAAACAAACAATTCCAGGGGTCCAGCGCGACATCAACTTTCCACAAGCCCTTGAACCCGACGACACCAAGAGCCGTCGCACAACCGACTCTCTACACCTCGTACCAGCGCAAACAACCAACCCGCGCATCCTTCGAGGCCCTCAAAATGTCCACCCAATCCCCGCCCTCAACATTCACCCTCGACACCCCCACAATCCTCTGCATCCTCTTCGCCCTCTCCTTCATGCCAATCGCCTACTTTGCCGGCCAAACCCTCATCCCGTCCTCACAAACCCGCAACCGCCTCCTCTTCTACTGGCACGCCTACGACGCCCTCACCCACCTCTTCATCGAGGGCTCCTTCCTCTACGAATGCTTCACCAGCTACGCGGTTCTCCCCGCGGGTCTGAACGCGCCGGAACCCGCCTTCCTAGGGATAAAAGACCGCGTCTACGGAGCCGCGTACGGGACCGCGCCGTCCTCGAGGCTGTGGCAGGAATACGCGAAGGCTGACCACCGCTGGGCGAGCGCGGATGCGACGGTTATTAGCTTGGAACTGTTGACCGTGTTCCTGGGTGGGCCGGCGGCGGTGTATGTATGTTATCTGCTGTGGCAGTCGAGTCTTCCTTCGAACTCGGCCTCGGCCTCGTCTTCGAAAACATCGTCAAAAGCCACGCCGTCCAAATCGAACTCGTCCAGGTCGTCGTTGTCGTCATCTACCTCCGCCTCCACCGCGAAAGCCGAGGCCGAAGCCAAGGGTGCGGCCAAAGCGAAGCTCTGGCTTGTGGCTACGGCGCTGGCAACGGCAGAGCTTTACGGTGGCTTTATGACTTTTGCGCCGGAGTGGTTGACGGGGAGCACCCAGCTCGATACGAGTAACGCCGTTTATACGTGGTTTTATCTGTTTTTCTTCAATACGCTCTGGGTTTGGATTCCGCTTTGGGTGCTTTTTGAGGCTGGGAAGGAGGTTAGACGGGCGTTTGTGCTTGCGGAGGGCGTTGAGGGGAAAGAGGGGAAGAAGGCAAAATGAATCATGATGATGAAAAGGGATCGTATATAGAATAGACGAGGTACATGTTGATGACTGGATATATCATATTGGCTATGAGTAATTTATGTCTTAATTTATTTCCATCAATCTATACTCCGTAACAATTCGGGAGACTGGACTGGACGCCTTCAAGCATCGCCATTATTGACAACCTTCATCCCATACTTCTCATACGGGAACCCCTCCAAGCTCCCCAGGATCTCCGCAAACCCATCCCCGATCTTCCCCGGCTTCCCCGCACTCTTCGCATGCAATCTCTCCTCCGCCATCGCATCCGCCTCCCTCTCAGCCACACTCTTCTCCTCATCCTTATGCTCTCCCGTCAACCCAGCAAGCACCTCCTCCTCGCGCCCCTTATATGCCTCCAACAGCCCCGGATGCGGCACCCAAACAACCCTCATCCCCGCGCGCCGTCCAGCCTCAACACCGGGCACCGCATCCTCAAAAACAAGACACTCCTCCGGCGTAATCTCCTTCTGACCCTTCTCCCTCAGAGCCGTATTTATCGTCTCAAGCGCAAGCAAGTAGATATCAGGAAGCGGCTTGCCCCTTCCCTTCCCAATCCGCGGATCATCACCCAGCACCCGCTGCTTCTCAGGAAACACCGAGAAAAGATCCGCCAGATGCCCCGTTTTCAGATGGTAGTTCCGCGCGTGGCTCGATGTCGCCAGCGCAATGTGCACGGGGCTCGAAGTCCCCTGCGTAGCGGCGAGCGTGTTCAGCAGAGACTCTACACCCGGGAGCGGCTTCGTAGTCGGGAACAGCTCCGCCTGCATCTTTGAGATCCGCGCCATGTACTCCTCGTGTGGGATGGGGAGCTGGGCCCAGTCGGAGAAGATCCGTGCTGCCTGGGCGGTTGTTAAATAACGTTTTTGTGGGGAGGGGGGAATGGGGAAGAGACCTCAGGCTGCGGCCGGCCTTGCAATTGCGCCTTAATGGACCAGGGCAGATCGGGCTTGCCGAACGAGTGCAGCACTTTGTTTGTGATTGCTGTGTAGAGGTCCTCTGAGTCGATGAGGAGGCCGTCCATGTCGAAGAGGCAGGCTCGGACTGGGGGGAGGCTAGGCGTTGTTAGAGAGCTCTCATTCTTGAATTGAGGGAAGGTACGTACTTTGGGTTTACGCTGTTCATTTTGAGGGGATGCTTGTAGGCTCTATGTCTAGGATAGGTTGTAGGAAGAACAATTGAGGAAAATGGAACGACTCCAACAAAGCCGAGTGGTTCCCCTCAGTTGGCGCCGAAGCGCCGATTTCTGAGATATCTTATCTTATCTTATCGCAGGCAAAGTACGTCTTGAATGCCTGAGATATAAGGCACCAGAGAGCATCATGGTGTCAACTCTCCTCCCCGCAACTTTACTTCCACCACTCACCTCCGCAAAACAGGAACACCAAAATGGCCCCGATAACAGCAACAGACCCTCCCAAGAAATCCCAAAATGCCCCAAGCGACACAGAAGACGAAGACGAAGAAGTCTTCCACGACGCGCGCTTCCCCCCAGAAGAAGAAGCAGTGCGCCTCTCCCCCTCCAACCAAACCCAACCAACCCCAACTAAACTAAACTAAACGTTCCCCAGGCCCTCCTCGCCGAATCCCACGCCCTAAAATCCGAAGCCAACGCCCTGTACACCGCATCCTCCTACACCCAAGCAATATCCACCTACGACCGCGCCCTCGCCTCCTGTCCCACATACCTAGACTACGAGATCGCCGTTGTCCGAAGCAACATGGCCGCATGCTACCTGCAGCTCGAGGACTGGAAGGCGGCGGTTGATAGCGCGAGTCGGTGTATTGAGGGGTTGGATCGTGTGATCCCGGCATCGACGGCCGAAACGAAAGACGGGGGAGCGGACCAGGGCGAGCCCGGCTCCGGCTCCGGGGTCGTTGAAATCGACGACGACGAGACCGATGAAGCCGAAGCGCTCGCGAAAGTCAAGGAGCAGGACAAGCGGAAAGCAGATGTTGCGAGGATCCGCGCGAAGGCGCTTATGCGGCGCGCTAGGGCGAAGAGTGAGCTTGGGGGCTGGGCGAATTTGCAGGGGGCTGAGGAGGACTATAAGGTCCTTGATGCGATGGGGAATTTGCCGGTGGGCGATCGGAAGATCGTGGCTAAGGCGCTGAGGGAGTTGCCGGGGAGGATTGCGAAGGCGAAGGAGGTTGAGATGGGGGAGATGATGGGGAAGTTGAAGGATGTGAGTGGCCATTCTGTTGTTGAGCGTAAACTGGGCTGGCTAACATCTTTTTGCAGCTGGGGAATGGGATTCTCAAGCCATTTGGGCTGTCGACGGATAACTTCAACTTTGTGCAGGATCCGAAGACGGGGGGGTATAGTGTCAATTTCTCTTCATAACATCGCATTTTTGGAATATATTCAGGCTAAGAACGTTCCAGTTGGCTTGGTGAATGATATACACCTAGCTGTTTAGGCCTGCCACTTTCAACTCTGACCTAGTTATACACCTTAGCCAACAACCCCGGGATAATCTCCATATCCTTCGGCTTATACGTATACTTCCCATCATCCGAGATCCTGGCCTCCTGCTTCTTCCTCTGCTGCTGCGTCTGCCTCACCTGAACCCACTCCTTCATCGTCAAGTGCTTCCCCATCTCCGTAAACACATTCGACGTCAGTCCCAGCCTCTGCAGCACAGGGCTGTTGGCAATCGGATCAAGCACGACATGGTTATTGGGCCGCGCGAAATACAGCACGCCCAACCGGTCAATACCCGCCTGGTCAGCCGGCGGCGTCCGCACCCGATGGATACTCGACTTGATCAGACCCCCCGTCAACGCCGTCAACGCGTCACACGTGTTAATCGTGATCGTCCCGTCCTGCGGCTTCACCCACTTCCACTGTCCCTCGCTGTTAAGGATCTGCAGTGCCGCGACAGGCTGGCGAAAGAGCAGCGTGACGGAGCCCAGATCCGTGTGGCCCGGCGTGTAGATCTCGGCGGCGCGTTTATTCTCGCTGGCGTCGCGGGCAGCGTAGTGCATGTAGCGGAGGTGGTCATCGCCCTCGTCGTCGTACTTGTGGTCATGCACGAGCTGATTTTCGTCGGGGAGTTCGAGGAGGAGTGCGAAGAGGCGGAGGAGTTTCTCCACGACTTCGGTGTGGCATTTGCGGCTGAAGGCTTCGATCTCGTTGATGTGGGCTGCTAGGATGGCGGGTTGGGGGCGCGAGTGGTGCCCGTCGAATTTGGGGATGTTGTAGACTTGGATGTTGTCCTTTATGCCGTTGCCGAGCCTGTCCGCGGGTCTTGTTAGTTGTTGTCTTTTGTCGACTTGGGATAGGGATAACGTCTTACATGCGATGCCCGGCTGGACGATATCCGTTGTACTCGCCTCGCTCGAGGTCAGCGGCGGAATGGTACTTGAGTTTCTCCTGTAGTGGGAGGGCGTAGAATTCCCGGCCGAGAGCGAACTGGCGGTCCACTTCTTCCTGGGAGATGTTGAAGTTCTTGACGTAGAAGAAGCCTGCCAAGTCATTGGTATATCCTCTGCGGCCCAGAATCGGATGTTACATACCGACGTTCTTGACGGCGTGGTCGAGCTTCTGGACCAGCTCTTCTTTCCCGCCAGGCTGGTCGAAGCGGCTCAGGTCAATTGTGACCAGCTCAGCCCAGTCAACTGTTTCATTAGTACCCGAGGCACTAACAAGGCTTTGAGAACTCACGGTCCTCCTTGGTCTCGGGCACCTGCTCGTAGCGGGGGATTTCAAATGTAGTCGACATGTTCGCAGCGTCCAAATGCTATGCTCTGGACAGGAAGGATCCTGCTCAACCAAGACCTCAGCAAGCTATATATGTCCTGCATCGTGCCATTGTACCCCGCATCGTATATTCAATGCGGCATATCTGATTGATTCTCAACCGAGCACGCCATCCACGCACGTTATTGCCCCAGATTCCACCTTACTCGATGTGAGGAACGCAGCCGCGCCTGTTGGCGTCCGTCTGACTCGCTAGCAGCAAGTCAAGCATGTCTTGAGCCGGGTCTTGTCCTTGGTTGGCGCGATAAGGCAGTCGCAGATTCCTCAGGGCCGGGGTTGGATTCGCCATCCCAGCACGCCATTGGGGTAGATCTCTGTGCATTACACAATGTGTTGTGTCAGTTGCCTCTGGCTGAAGAAATAGAGGGGAGAAATGAATTGCGTCAAAGAAGCCAATTTGAAGCAATCTGGTTGTGTGGTATAAGAATGGATGCGGTGGAAGGACAGAGGGCGGTTGACCATTGCCGACATGTCGGAGCCGAAGAAAGCAAGGCCGTCGCCCCTCGGACTCTTCAAGGAGATCTTCAACTGGTATCCCTCGTCGTATCCGGCTGAGGAGCGGAAGCTGCTGTTCAAGCTTGATCTCTCGATTCTGGTCTACTCCTGCCTCTGCTGTGCGCACCCTTCTCTTCTTCTGAGGCAACAATTGACCGCAGCCAGTCTTCGTGAAGTACCTCGACCAGACCAACATCAGCAATGCGTACGTTAGCGGGCTCAAGGAGGACTTTGGGCTTTACGGCAATGAACTCAACTACTTCAACGTCTGCTACTACACCGCGTATGTGGTATTCCAGGTTCCTGGGTTGCTTCTACTGTCGAGACCAAAGCTGTACGTTCTCTTTCACTTGTACTTAGGACAATTCTGACCATGGCGATAGAGCTCGCTGGCTCCTGCCCACCCTTGAAATCCTCTGGGGAATCTGCACCTTCGCCCAAAGCCGCGCAACAAACGTGCATCAGCTCTACGCCATGCGATTCCTGGTGGGCATGTTCGAGGCTCCGGTTTTTGCCGGAACGCACTTCATCCTAGGTGAACCACGCCTGAATCACGGCTCCTATATCAGTCTAACAAGTCTAGGCTCATGGTACTCCGGCCCCGACCTCTTCAAGCGCGCTGGAACCTGGTTCATCTGCAATCCGCTCGGCACAATGATCAGCGGGTACCTGCAAGCAGCGGCATACACCAACCTCTCCGGAGTCGGAGGTATGCCAGGGTGGAGGTGGCTTTTCATCATCGATGGGATCTTTACCATCCCCGTCGCGCTAATAGGGTTCTTCATATTCCCGGGTGTGCCCGACTCGCCGCGACCATTCTTCCTGACAGAACGGGATACAGAGATCGCGAAGGAGCGGATGAGAAGGGCGAATATTCGACGACCTGGACGGTTGGGGCTGGATGTCTTTAAGAGGAGTCTGAAGCGGTGGCATATCTATGTGTTTCTGTTTTGCTATGCGTATGTTATTTTCCTGAACACCAATTCCGGGGATAGGGTGTGAAGGGCTGACCTGAGCAGCTGCATGATCCTCTCCTCCTACCCAAGCGGCTACATGAACCTCTGGTTGAAGGCCGAAGGATACTCCGTCACCCAAATCAACCAGTACCCCACCGTCATCCAAGCCCTCAACATCGTCTCCTCGTGGCTCGGGACAACTCTCGCTTCGATCTATCCGTCATGGATCATATATACCATCATCTCGGCCTCCTCACTGTTCTCGACTCTCTGCATGTGCATCTGGAATATCCCGACGGGGCTGAAGTATGTTTTCTCATTTCTAGCCCTAACTCCCACATGCTCTCTCGCCAGCCAAACAAACCATGCCATAGCCATAACCACAGGAATCTACCTAACGCAAGTCGCTAGATTCCTCGCCTGGTTCCTCTTCGGCGTCTCCGGCTGCGCAAGCCCAATCCTCTACTCCACCGTCAACACCATCGTAAAAGACGACTCCGAGGAACGAGCCCTTATCATGGTACGTCCACTGACCTCCCTGTCCATATCGCTCTCTTTCCCTTCCCATCTATCTCCACCAATACACGTTTATACTATCACTAACACGAGTTTCCAGGGCTCAATGATGACATTCGGCTACTCCTTCAACATCTGGGTCCCGCTCTTGCTCTTCCCAACCGCCGGGCCAGACGGCGCCCCGCGCTGGCGAAAGGGGTGGCCTGTGACATTTGTATTCTATTTCTTTCTCTGGGCTGGGTTCATCACGTCGCTTGTTCTGTATAGACGGGATCAGAGGGGGGAAGCGCTGGGAGCTGGCGAGGCGGAGTCTGACGCAGATGGTGGGGAGGGTGTTGAGACGCCGGTTGAGGAGGAGGTTGTTGAGAGGACGAAGGATGGGAAGAGGTAGATTGGTTCTAGAAGGGATCTAGATTTGTCTGGAAAAAAAAGTGTTAGAGGGGGGGAGAGGGTCGTTGTATGAGAAAGGATACTTGAATATGCTATTGAATAGATTGAATGCTGTGTGGCTAATACTACAGCATTTCATCAACCATGGCTGCGGGTATTCAAGGATCTCCGCAGTCATAAAAGTTTATCAGCTCACTTTTGCAGAATCAGCGAAGATTCGTTAGGTTGTTGGGTGCTGTTTTGGTATCCCATGGTAATCTCTATGTCTCTAGGCCTGCACCGCTTCATGATCCCACCCACTATTGCGTGGTTCAGGTTCGAAAAGATATCTATAATAATGAAGGAACAAGCTATAAATAAAGCCATACACCAACAGCAAGCGAAAATAATCTACAAATGCGGATTCCTAACGTCCCTCTCAAGCACAGTCCCATTCCCAAATACCGTCCCATTCTTGAGGACCTCCACACGCCCAAAGTGCAGACCAGCAGGCGGATCATCGAGCACGGTCCCATTCGCAAAGATAATGCCGTTCCAAGACGGCGCGATATTCTGTAGCGCGAGTTTTGCAGCAGACGTAGACGCAGTCGCAGACGGGAGCAGTGGCGACCGCTGGGCGCTGACATCGCAGTTCTCGCTGAGCATGTACAGATTCAGTCCGATGGCTAGGGTGTATAGTTCGGCGCTGAGCTGGTTCCATGCGAATTGGTCGGTGATCACGACGCCGATGTAATCGACCAGTAGGACGTTTGGCCATTTGGTGGGACTCATGGCGTTTACGCCAGCCCAGTATAGAGCTGGGTTGGTTGGCATGATGGCGATGTTCTGGATTGTTAGGGCTGTTGTTTGCAGCGCGTCGGCTGAGACGAGCCACTGGGCGATTAGGAACCTATCGTTCGTGAAGGGGGAGGCGCGGTTGATCGCTGACCATGTCGCGATCTGGTCCTCGGCGACGGGCTGGGTTGTGGAGAGGTCGGACCAGTGGTCTGTGACGGCCATGACTGAGGCTGGGTAGATGCCGTCTGAAGGGGAAGTGCTTGGAACGCCGGAGGGGATGTTAGAGGTATCTAGGAGGAAGAGGACGCAGCCGGAGCCGTCGTTCTGATCCATGAAATAGGATGCCGGTCGCTGCTGGAATGGAGTCGCCGTGTCGAGGTTGCCGCAGCGGTTGTTGATCTTCTTGAGCTCGGTGAAGAAGTTGTTTGCAATACCTTCATCCCATCTGATCGCTCCGCCTGGCAGTCGTTTGATGCCGATGAGGTAGCGCAGTTTCAAGAATATGATCTCTCCCGGGTTCTCGGATGTGAAACGGTTGATTTCGCTGATTACGTCGGTTAGGCTCTCTCCGGTGTTGCCGATTGGGATATCGGAGTTTTCGTCGTTGACGTGGGCAACCCAAAAAGCGTAGTCGGTTGTGTCCGACTGGTGGACGCTCATGATGCGCAAATCGAACCACCGCGCGCCCACGCGCAGTTGGTCGTAGAGGTTGAGACCCTGGGTTTGCGTGTTGGCCGCACTGCCAATGGAAACGATCTCGCCGCTGATGGTGCTCATGCCAGAGTCGTGCGTACCGGGCATGACAAGATGTTGCAGCGGCCTGTCCTTGATGACATCGTACATTTGTTTCATCCAGTTGCCGCTCCCATGGGTGAGAGATGCCATGAATCCATGACTATCACTCCCTGTGATAACCAGAGTGACCGGTACCTCAGCTCTGGGATCTAGGTACTCGCGCTGTCCTAACCCCATGGCACTTAGATCAATGACCGTGCGGCGCCAGTATGTATCAGGAATATGGGTTGTTGCTCGGATTTCAAACTTCTTGCTTGTGCCCTCGATTGAGTAGTATGCTTCGCCGCCGGTGTCAACCGGATTTGCTGTCAGCCTGGTCGTGTAGTAAACGCTGTTCTGTCGGGCACGGCCGGACGGGATGTCGCCCCAGTCAAATTTATCCATTTGGTAGGAATGGGTGCTGTCGAGCTTGAACCTATGCGGGGTCAAGTTCACGATGGTAACGAACTGCTGGCCCGACGTCACATCGTCGAGGCCTAGTGCGCCCCAGTCGGTGTACTGTCCTGCTGGTATTTTCTGTGAACTATACGTTGCGTCGCTGGCACTGCATACAGCTGTGCTCTGACGTCCCTCAACCTTTGGGCCATGTCTCGAACTACTCGGCGCAGAGATCGATGCGCCGTAAACAGAGGAGAAACTCAAGATCCCAGCTAGCCCAGCCAAAATGCGATTGAGCTTCATGATGGATTGGTCCCGAAGAAGCGAGTATTCGGTGTTTCACGGCATCAAAAAAAGGAAGAGCGACTCAAAAGACCAGGGGATGGAAGGCCTATTTAATATCGCATCAGGGTTCGTCTGCTTGGTCTGATGCCAGGATCCAATGACGCCGAGCAATCAAGCCTGCTGATGTTGCAGCGCGATCCTTAGTTCTGCTCTAGCCCAGGGGTTCGTCCTGAATCCCCTTAGCGCGGTGGCAGAGGGAGACCAACAGTGATCATGGGCTGGTGATTTGCTGTTTCTGGCCCCTGCAGAACCGCTTAGATTAAAAATAAATAAACCCTGGTCAGCAACCAACCTTTCTTCCATGCCCCCCCACGAGTTGTCCGCCGCTGTAACCTCAAAACCTGCCGTCGGAGATTTGGTTAGGCTCGTCTAGGCCGTGATGGAAACAGGGAACAGGTAATGGGACTGGGTCGACGCGCTGTATTTGGTGCAAACAATGCGGTAGTCGTAAGAGTCGTCTCCGCATTCCTGGGCCGGGTTCGTGTCAGGATAAAGGCGAGATGAGAGGAATGTATTGATCTCCTAGTACTTAGTCAGTTTAAAAAAAAAAGTTGTAAATCATTGTTCAGAATGTGGTAAATGCTCTCTGAGTTTCTTACTGTGCAACGATGGCGGGAGGGCATCAGGAGGGGCCAAGGCGTGACCTGAAACGATTCTGTCTGTTCATGGTCCGTGATCTCAGGCGGCGGACTGTTGGAAATCATATGTTGAAGTAGCAAATTGACCGATATTGGCTTTGAGGAGAGCAGGCGGATGGTCTTCAACTATGCCTTGAATCGGGCCAGCAGGGGCCAGCTCGACGGTCAGATCCGCGGCATCTGCATTTCGGTCGGTCGCAAGCTCTTGACTTCCCTGAAGAGAAGTCACGGTTCGAGGATGTGCGGAAGTGGGTGTGGGCAAGAGGCGACAGGGTGGGAGAAGTCAGGTGGAAGCCACACAAGGCTTTTGCTGCAGGCGCCCGCTCGGCTGACGCTGCATCCTACTTCCCTCCATCCTCCACTCACTGGGTACGCTACCATGGCAAAACTGATCACCAGATTGAGAAATCTAGGATACTGAGTGTGCTGCTGACCCCATGACGCTGATTGATTGCCTACGCTGACCTTCTCATCTCTGAAGATCACTCTTGCGTGCAGGCATAGTTCGTGATCCAGGCAAATGCAGAAGCTTCACACATCGATCGCCGTTGCAGCCGTTCCTGTCCACGGATCGTCCCCCACAAATACAATGGAACGATGGCCATGGGGGAATCCCGAGCGTTGGCAAGAGCCCAGTTCCAGGGGCATCCGGGGCGTGTTCTGGTGGGGCAGCCGGGTTTTCCCCGCCACAGTGTCAGGAATCGAGCAGGCAACGTCTTTCCCCGCTTCAAGTTCTTGACACCTTGCAAGCAAGTTTACCGAGGCGTTCAGATTGATCTCCGGACGAGCACTAGCTTTCACAATGGCGGCGACTCTTCAGACGGCAAATCTCGGGACAATCCATGGGAAGAGCAGCGATGGGGTCACGCAGTACCTGGGAATCAAATATGCCACGCTGGAAGACAGGCTGGCAGACGCAGTCCCAATCAACAGTCGCGAGGGTGCTCTTGATGCGACCAGAGACGGGTGAGATTGCCTTGCATTCTGATGCGACCGCCACGACTGACAAGCCGCAGCCCTACTGCGGTTTCGCTTCCAGTCGGATGCGATCTCGAATTGATGCATGTCCAGCACACTCTGCCTAAGAAGGAGCTACCCCAGTCAGACCTCGACTGCTTGAACCTGAATATCGCCGTTCCTGCTGATACTACCTCGTCCTCGCGCCTCCCGGTGTTTCTTTTCATACACGGCGGAGGCCTCGTTATCGGCGCCAATTCATGGCCTCAATTCGATTACTCGAGATTGGTTCAGCTATCCGTTGAGAAAAAGCTGCCCATAGTTGCAGTTTCAATCAAGTAGGTATCAAACCCTAATAGAGACTCGCGCTAACACAAGTAGCTATCGCCTGGGAGCCTTTGGATTCTTGACCTCGGAGGAGCTGCGCAATGCTGGCTATAAAGCGAACAATGGTTTAAGAGACCAGCGGGTGGCCATTGAATGGGTTCGAAAGCACATTCACGAGTTTGGCGGGGACGCGGACAATATCACATTGGCAGGAATGAGTGCAGGCGGAGGTAAGCCAGTCACCCGGTTCCAGCTGCAAAACTAACCATGGTCCAGCATCTGTTACCTACCACTTGAATTCCGAGGAACCACTCTTTAAGCGGGCGATTGCAATGAGTGGAACGTACTTCCTCAGGGAGCCTTTGGCCTATGAGGCACATGAGCAAAACTACCAGAACGCAATTTCCGTTCTAGGGCTGTCGGATGCGAGCCCTAAAGAGAGAGTGAAGGCCTTACTGGGGACTCCCGGGGCTGACATTGTATCTCGGTTACCGCCATCTATTCTGTCATCACCTGCAATTGATGGCGACATTGTTCCGTCTGCTCCCTCGCACGCACAAGCTGGCAGCATAACCTCGGATGTGCCGAGGGGCAAGAATTGGTGTCAGGACCTTATGGTCGGAGATGCTCAGATGGATGTAAGTTGTTAGTCCGTACTTTGGGCTTAGTCTGATCACTTCCCAGGCAAGCATTATTGCCTTCCTGTTTCCGCATATCAAAGATGGATGTGCCAGAAAGTTCATCAAAGCCTTGAACACCGCCCTTCCGACTCAACCAGCGGTTGTCGATGAAATCATGAAGTCTTACGGAATCGCCGGCGAAAACACTAGTGACGATGACGCTTTCCCTGCTGTCCTGAACTACATCAACGACGTCCTGTTCTTCACCCCTGCGTTGACGTTTGCGCAGGGATGGAAGGGAAATGCGTACGTATACTACTTCAATGAAGAAAACCCGTGGGAAGGGCAGTGGAAAGGCCAAACAAACCACATTCTGGATCTCGCGTATCTCTTTCAAAACTTCCGCGAGTTTCTTTCTCCGGAACAGAAAGCAGTCGGCACTGCATTTGCTGAGGACTTCTTCAAGTTCTGCCACGGCCAGGCTCCTTGGCCTGCTGTCACGAAAGGGACTGTGCGGGATGGATTTACCGCGCGACGCTATGGATCTACCGCCGCTTCCCCGGTTGGGACGGTGACGAAGGCTTATGGCGGCGAGAGTCAGCGGCGGCCGTACTTTTACGAAGTTACGGACAAGGTTTCTCTTGATGAGCTGGCGAGTGTTTTCAACATTTTCATGGCACTATAAGCCAATATGATCAAGTATAACCCATCAAGTTTTGGCCGTAAGACACTTCTAAAATCAAGCAGGCACAACCGAGCCACTGTGCATGGAGAAAGAAAGCAAAATGGATCTCGACTGTATATACCAGATACCCGCCCCCAACCCAGGCGGGCCAGCGCTCAATTCTGCTGCGTCATTCGCTGCCTACCTGGACTGGGTTGCATAATCTAAACTGGCAGAGAGAGGATATAAAGCGTGTGCTCGGTATAGATATAGCTAGGTTCTAGGTAGTGTCACTCTATCCCACTTGCGTGTTATTTTAGACATGACCATAGCACGGGCGGTATCTAGGGCTGGAAAATCCGATCGACAGGAGGAATGAAGCTAGTTCTGGGATGTGGCTGGGTACCCCACAAATCATAATTTATTGATGATTCCTAGTAGACTGCAGATCATCAATCGTCTCTTGCCGTAGGAGTAGCCCACAGCGAGATGGATTCATCCCCGCATTAGACCTGGGATCGAAGAGGACATGCTGGGTTTGGAAGTGAGTATAATGGCCAGCGAGGTTATACGACCCTCCAGCGTATCGAAGGCCGTCGTACGGTGCTCGATCAACATTCGAGTTCATTGGTTGAGCCCCGTCGTCATTGGAAGCTTCGTTAACTGGTAGATCATGGCTCGCTTGACTCGTAGTTTATGACGCAGCGATATAGACGGTGGAATCGCTCCACATCTCAAACGCCGAGTGCTATTGAGGAGGATCACCTCAATGCACGCTAGCGGTTCTCCTTCTCCAAGCGGCAGTCTTCCGGTTATTTAACGAGGACCCTAACCCCCTTACTCGCGGCCTTAGCACGCGGAATAAAGCGATCCCTCGCCAAATCCACATCCGAGCGATCCGTCTCATACAACTCAAAGTCGAATCTGCGAATAAGGCTCGCGAGCCCAATATACAGCTCCGCATAGGCCAGCTGCATTCCCACGCAAGACCGCGGGCCGCGCGAAAAGGACACCAGGTACCGCGTCAGGAGTCGGCCGTCCGGCGCGCGGGGGGAATCCAGCCACCGGGCTGGATTGTAGGTGTGCGAGTCTGGGAAAATGTCCTCGTCGTGGGAGACGCTGGGGATGTCCATGCTGATGACTGTTCCTGGTGGGATGATGTGTTCTTTGTACTGGGTGGGTTCGTTGAGGGTGCGCGGGAGACGACCTGAGGCTCCGTAGGAGAGGCGGAGAGCTGAAGTTATGTCAGTTGGGGTGATGAACTGGATTCGTGGAAGAGGGCAAACACACATTCGTTGATACAGGCTGCCAGGAAGGGCAGTTGTTCTAGTGCTTCCCATGAAGGGAGATTGGCTGGGTCTGGAATGGCTGCGTTGAGCTCTTCGCGCAGGCGCTGGTTTACCCAGGGGGTGTTGGTGATGTGGAAGATGGAGAGGGTTAGTGCGCGCATGGTAGTCTCAATGCCCGCTCCCATGAGGCTAATCGCTTCATGTTGTAGGCGCTCGGGTGCTACTTCCGAGCGAGGAATATCGGATTGGATGATGGAAGTGAGGATTGTTTCTGCGCGTTGGCCTTTCGAGTCCGTCTCTTGCGCATGCCCTAGGGCTTCGTTGACCTGGGCGAGCATTTCCTTTGGGAGTAGTTAGTATAAAGTCAGGCAGTGAGCTCTTGGGCTCCCTTACAGCATTAAAGTCCAGCACGTTCTTCATGCCAGGATTAAGCCAGCTCACTACGGAATCAGGCAAACTCTGCATGAGCTTGATGATCAAAGGGAAATGTGTAACCCATAGAATCGGCTCCACAAGATCCATCATAACATCCACAAAGCCTGACTTGAAGTCCGGTTCTCGGATAAAGCCATATTGTCTCTCGAAGCAGTATTCAGCGATGATGTCAGTCGCCCAGCAGCCAAACATGTCGTCTACAACAAGCACCCGACCAGTGTCCCGGAACTCTTTCTCTAGACGCTGGCAGATCTCGTCCATTTGGCGCTTGATGAGGGGCACTCGCTCGGAGATCCTGCGCTTGGAGAAGAATGGGTTGAGAGCGTTGCGACGTGTCCGATGTACGAAATGGTCAGGCGTGGAGATTGCTGAGGTCTGGTTGTTGAAGCGGTGCGCTAATTCTTTGAGCTTGTTGGCGGGCTTTCCGGACATGTAAAATGTCTCGAAGAACGAGGCATCTTGGATGTGCAGTTCTCTGGGATTAATCCTGACAATGGGCCCTATGGTCAATTGATTAGTTCATGCTGTCAGGTACTTCTTGGGATTTCGACGGGGGCGAAGATGTACCATATTTCTCGTGCCACTCGCGGTATTTGTAGAAATATTGTCCCCCTTCACCGTGGATGAGCTCATAGTAGATTTCGGTCCAGTACGTCAAAGCCGCAAGCTTTGGCCCTGGAAACCGTGCGAGTGGGCTTACGTAGAGTCGATAAACCGCAAGGCTCGCCCAATAAACAACTAGCAATGCGAGTACACAATATGCGAGGGTCTTGATTTCCAGATTGGCCTCTGCCAAACCGCTCAGGCTCGAGAGGAGTCCCATGATGCAGAGGGAGCGACTGGATTCTGAGCAGTAAATTTTTCAGTGCACCCTCTAGTCTGCCGTCTTTTATAGCTCCAGGCCCGTAGTGGGCCGTGCGAGACGGGATGTAGTGCGAATTGCCTCAGCGGTGACTGGTGGGATTGGGTTAGCACACGGCGAGACCCTTACGCCACTTATCGCCAGATATAGACTGGCGTGGCTCATGGAGCACACTGCACTGGACTTCAACACCGAAGCCCATCGCAATACCTCGACTGATAGTTCGGTGTCCTTATCAAGTCTTGCCCTCCCGTATTGGACTCTCCCAGCGCGTGTATCATGGCTCCGGCTAGCTATCAGTGTCCTTAGGGACGAGAATTGTAAGTTGCAATATTGGCGCAGTAGTTGGAAAGATGAAACTTTTGCAGCGGCGACTCCACAGTCCGCTGTCTCATGTGCCGCATATAGCGTTCTTCACGCCAATTGTTCCTTGGCCCGTGATTATCAATGATTATCAACAATCGCACTTCTCGACTCCGCTTATAAGGGTCCATCCTGACAATCTCCTCAATCCCGTTATCACTGACAATTGATTCTGCCAAGAATCCGAAGCAACAAGTCCGTAGTCTGCCTCACCTTCCGAACATCACCATCAAGGTGACCCGCCTCGGCCGATGCATCACGCTCACGCATGGTGCTCATATCCTCCTCGATATCATGCAACATCTGTCCCAACCTCATCGTTTCGTGGCGCAGAGCCACCCGGGCCACGACCTCTGTCTGCTCCTCATCTAGCAGCATGCTACCCAGGCGGGCTGAGACCTTCGTGACAACAAAGGCAGGTTGATCTTGCACGGCAGTGCCGTTGCTGCGAGTGTCTCGTGAGCCTGTCACGATATCAGTCTCAAAGCGAGCCTTTTGAATGCCTCGATCCGGCCGTTGAGCGGGATGTGGGGTTGCCGCTAGATGACATACCTGCCCCGCCATGGGGTTGTTGATCCCTGGCCTCGTCCCCGCCATTACCGAGCATACATTCAACCGCGGCCTCGTACAGCGCCGTCATCTGTACCGCAGCATTTATCATCGCCTGGAGAAGGGGTGCATCTAGGTGTGTCTCTGCATCCGGGCAGGCATGCAAGCTTTCCCAGTGGTCCACCAGTGCGCTCCCTTTGCACAAGACATCGTCGACTGACATGAAGACCTGTGAAGATGTTGGGGACGAGATGGAATCGGAAAAAGCTTGGATGACTTTGGAGGTTTGCGCAAGACACTCACATATGTGTCCAGAGCGCTGTATTGCGTCCGTTGGTGACGTTGTTGTACTCGCAGTAGTGGTGGACGGAGCGTACATTGCTGACTGAAGGAAGCGTTGGTGCTTTGGGTTTCTTTGGAGTAATACCTAGTGTTTTCCGGGTACATTTCGTGGCCAACCGGCGACATTATAGAAAAGTACCCGGGGCGCCAAGCCGTTTGGGCTCCCTTGTCGCGCATTAGTAATGTTACCGTTGGTTTATTGTGAATGATGTCCTTCAGAAGTCTGGTATAGGAGAGAAGGTACGTATAGGCAGACTTTGGAGCCTTGTAGTTCCGCTGAATGTAGAAGACCCAGCTCCGTGGGCTCATTTTCTCACACCATCCCGCGATAGGGAAGAGTGCTGGCATTGACCGGGGTCTTTCTAGCCCGCCAGTTCCACTCGTCCCTGAAGTGACCCTACTCGGCCATGGAGTTCTTCTGCCAGTCGTCTTGCCGCTTCCAGAATCGCACTGTTGTCCAGGGTATCCCGATTTGCACAGTAGGCTGCCACATCAGCTAGCACGCCTAATAGCTGCCGAATGCGCCGCCGTAAAATCTGCTTCATGGCACGGGCTTTAGCGGTAGCAGGTACCTTGTACCTCCCCAGACTTAATTCGGAGTTAGCCTCAGGTATAGGGCAAGTGACTCTCTGATCAAATATACCACGAGTAGACCGCTCAAAGCGGACCGCAGATTGCTCGGACAGTGTGTCAGGCGTCACCAACCATGTGGTCCGGAAAACGTGATCACGATCATGGGCAGCTCTTGCGGCCCGGCGAAAAAGGTCTTCTAGCAATAAGACCACCTGCTCGGCGAGAAGTCCTAGGGATATAATGCTTGACGGACGCGAGTGAAGACACCCATCTCTTTCTTCGTACCGGCAGTTAAACAGTCGGCCGCTTAGGAGGCACAGATCTTGTTGAGCGATAAGAATAAAGTCAATTGTCGTCGGTCCCGCCTCGATAGCAATAGAGTGCTCCATCGAGGCGAGACGATGGAGAATGGCTATGTGACACTGCGCTTGGCAGCCTCCACTACTGTTGGTTGTTTGACTGGGATCCTGAGAAGACTGTCTGATCTCTCCGTTAATGCGCGCTTCACCTGGAAGAACTGGGGCATTCTCTGGTTGTGGAGGTATTGTAGAAGTTGGTTTGGGGTCTCTGCACAGGACGTTGGGAAAGGATGGAGTAGTATTTGACGTAGATTTTGTATTCGAATCCGCACTATACCCTTTTTCCACTGCTGGCCATCTCGTTAGCTCGGTAGAGAGTTGAGAAAATGGTATTGTGCCTGTAGTCGCGGTATCCGCCGTAGCTTGTTGCAGGATCAAGTCGTTGGTTTCCGAAGCGTTTGGTTGGCAATTATATGGGTTGTTATCGAAAGATGGCACGGCCGAGAGCTGTGACACAGATGAGGTACGGGTCAATGAAGAAGAATCGATGATGTCTTCCACGAAATGGTCGTTGAGGCTCGCCAAGTTGACAGTCTCCGAGTTTGTAGCGAGGGAGAAGCCGGCATCGCCCATCTCTCGTAAGTTTGGTGGCTCCGGACGCGATTTCGCCGAAGACATTTGGGTATTCGAGTCAGGCCTTTGGCTCAAAAAGTCGGGCTTATTCGCATCCGAGGGATTAAATATGGATGACGGCTGCGTTGTGGCCATTTTCCTCGGGCGGCCCATGCGGCGCAGCGGGCTGTAGACGCATCGCAGACTGTGCTTTACGCAGCGTAGACATTCGGGCTTGGTTTGGCTGCATTTAACCTTCAGAGATTGACAAGCGTCACAAGATGCGCGTAGTCGGACGCGTGAACCGTTCATTATTGCCGAGCTCGTCAGTGAGGAGAGGAAACGACAGAAGATCGAACGGGGTACGCTACCTACCTAAGGCCGTTGGACTTGCACGTGACGGGTATGGTTCGTCCACCCTAGAGGGAGTTACTTGCCAGGACCTTACAGTGCCATAGATCAAGAGCTTAGCATCCTATACGTAGGTACTCAGCGGCGTCTTTGGAATTAAACTTATGAAAAGAAGGGGTGCCAACTGTGGTAACGAACTTCCTGACTGTATCTACCTGACCAGGCATGGCGGCATCTGGGCAGTCCTGCAGATGATGAAGTAGAACTTTTAGTGAGATATTAGCGCGAAGTGCAAGTGACTGTGGTCAGCTATGCAAGGTTAGGTGTCAAAATGTGCCAAAGACGCCTGTTGACGATGAGTTAAGTTGTGCAGCCCGACTAGTACCTACGGTAGAGGCGAGAAACTAAACATCTATAAACACTCGGCATTCTTCTGTCTACTGCGCATTGATCATGTCGCAGCTTTCGGCCTTAGAGAGCCCAAGGTATTTAGGGGCCAGAGGGAATAGGAATTGTACTTGTGGGCGTGGCTGATACCGGTATTCGCTTCGTCCTCTGTTTGTCAGCCACAGACCAAACACCCCCACCCCTCCCCTCTGCCCACTCTCTTCTTTTGTTTACCTTCCTCAACTATTCCTACCCACTGACTCTTCTGCCATCTCTTCAAAGAACGTCCACTCCTTGGTACTGCCCAAAGATCACAGGTTTCGCAGCAGGCGGCAGGCCAAAATGGCTGACACCGCAAAGCTTCTGGAATGGTGTGTTACCCAGAGACTGAGACCCTTTTCTGCTGGATTCCCTATAACACTTTTGCAGGTTCGAAAGCCTCTCCTCCCGCACTCTAGATCTAGTTGGCGACTATGCTGGAGACGAACTGTTCCTCGTCGAAGGAGACTCGCTGCTGCTGCAGTGTTTCTCCGACCATGACTTGGACTTCACAAACGGCCTTCAACTACTCCATGCCACCTCGCTCGTTGAAAAGTTCCTCGCAAACCTCCGCCAGCGCAAATGTGTGTTTCATGTCGTCTTCTTTGCAGACCACGCCCAGGCGTGCATCCCGTTGGACTCGGGGAAGGAGCGACGGCGAAAGTACCGACTCGCCCGCGAAGCAATCTTGCAACACCTCACTCAGAACCTCGCGACAGCAGTTCCAGAGATGCAGGTCAAATGCTTCAATAACTACCAATCTACTGAGTTCCAGCAGTATCTGCAGTCCGTTGGCGCGTACTTCCTGATGTGCCACGATGGCTCAACCCCGTTTGTAGTCTCGGAGGCACTTCACATCCCCGACGATGACCGGAAGGGCGTTGAAGCAGATTCACTAAACAAGGATATGGAAGCTTCCAGCATCTCACCCAAAGTATGGCCAACCAAGATTATGATGCGCTCGATGATACACTGGTTCATTTGCAATGGGTACAATATTGCCATTCTGAACAGCTTGGAGTGTCGTGATTCCAAGGTACGTGAGATAGTATAAGAACACCTGGGTACGCAGGATAGCTTACTGCTACAGGTTATGGCCATGATCCTCGAAGGTTCAGCAACTCGCGCCTCAAAGCTTTACGAATTGAATGACCCGCCCAGTAATGCCCCGGTCAGCTCGGACTCCCGCGTACCAACGCCATCGTACGGTGCATCTTCCTCGCCATATCCGTCGGCCGTATCTCGAGGAGATAAACTGTTACTTATTATGGAGCCAGTGCTTCTAGGTTCAATTCTAGACATGCACAAAGAACTTGATCTTCAGCTGACTCAACGTGAGTGGGCGACCGTGATCACGATTGGCACAATGCTGCAATCTTCTCAATTAGACAAGGATAATACCCTTAGGGCTCGTGCAATGCTGATGCACGCGGCCATACTATCGCAGTGCAAACTTTCCGAAAGGGCGGTGGTCGTCCCCAGATCTAAGGAAAACGAAGCTTTCCTCCAGAGATATGCCAGAAAACTACGCAAAGTTCTCACCTCGGAACTCTGGCAGAATTTGACTAAGAAGATCTCGTCTCGTTGTGACCTCGCCGACGCAGTCGATGGACGGTTGTTCCTTGAAACCGCGAGAGTACTCCGTAAGGCAAAACGAATTACCACCTTTGGCCAGGTCACACTGAAGAAGTTCGAAGCGCTCCGGTCCGTCCTACTCAGCTTGTTTAGTATCGACATTCAGCCGACGGCGTATTCCGATCACAAGGGGCATGCTTCGAGCAGTAAAAAAGAGGGGGCGTCTCAACCAATGGACAGCGAAAGCGTAGTCGGCGTTCTACCCTTCCAGAATCCTGTCATAGATGCTCATTTAAAACCTGTCTCACTCGTGACAAGTGACGCCACTTGTGACATGCCCAGCGGAAGCATGTCGCGAATCTTCCAAGAGCTTACGCACTGGCACAATCACAAGCGGCCACTTGATCATAGAGCAAATATTGCTCTCACGGAACGAGAGAAGATGTTTAGCAATCGTCGTAACCAACGATTTATGACGGATGTGGCACGCTATGCCGGAAGTCTTACAAACGCGGTAGGCGGATCTCTGATGCCAGAGGCAGTCTTTGTCAAGGTTCAGGTAGGCAAACCGTCGAGGCAGTTTCACGTACCATCCTCCGCTGCCTCAGCAAAGCAAAACACTTCCACAGGGCATAGAAAGCACGGAAAGTCCACAAAGGTATCGGTTCGAGATCAGATTGCCGCTCAGCAAAAGTCAAAAGAAGCGGAGACGTTCAAGAAGCATGTGGCGACGTGGAGTATCAATGTTGAAAGCTTTGAGAAGATGCCGGATTTGGTTACGCGATACGTGAAAGTAAAGGGGTACCTTGCGAACTTGCCCGCTGAGAAGAGAAGTGCTTTACAGGCGGAGATTTTGGCCTACATGGTGAGCATACTGGCCAATGCTTGGGTGAAAGAACTTGATTCCCACCAGCTTCATGTTTCGATACAGCTCGCGGCACTTATTTGGCAGATTATACAGCAAATTGCAAGTCTCAAAAAAGGAATCACTGAAGACATCGCAAAGCATATCCATGGGACGGTGCAAGCGCTAAAGCTGCCTCAGATTGACCTGCAGTTCCAGGAAGAGCGCAAGCTGTCATTCAATTTCGTGCGATTGGATAAAACAATAGGCGATTTTGGGATTACATTATCGCCAACAGAGTTTCAGCTCGTACATGCGGGTCCATACTTGGATCGCAGCATGGGCTCAGCGCCCGATCCCCGAGTCCATGACTTTGAACCAGACAAGTGGCAGCGAGATGTTCTGGACCAGATTGACGCGCGCAGAAGCCTGTTCGTTGTGGCTCCGACCAGTGCGGGAAAGACCTTCATATCGTAAGCAGGCCTGTGGTTATTTTCAAGTAGCGTTGCTAACATACACTCACAGCTTTTATGCCATGAAGCAAGTCTTAGAAGATGATGATGATGGGGTCTTGGTTTATGTCGCTCCGACAAAGGCACTGGTCAACCAGATTGCTGCTGAAGTTCAAGCGCGGTTCTCAAAGTCATATAACACTCCGGGCAAGTCGGTCTGGGCCATTCACACTCGCGATCACAGGATAAATAACCCGACTGGCTGCCAAGTGCTAGTTACCGTGCCTCATATTTTGCAAATAATGCTCCTCGCACCGTCAAATGCCCAGTCATGGTCTCCTCGAGTGAAGCGCATTATATTCGACGAAGTACACTGTATCGGTCAAGCAGAAGACGGCGTCATCTGGGAACAGCTGCTTCTTCTCGCACCGTGTCCGATTATTGCCTTGTCAGCGACTATCGGAAATCCCATCAAGTTTAGACATTGGCTCGAGATGACTCAAAAGGCCAACGGCTTGGAGCTCAAGATGATCGAGCACAAGGCACGTTACTCAGATCTGAGAAAATACGTCTACCATCCGCCAGCCCAGTTCTTGTTCAATGGACTTTCCACTCCGCAACAGCTAGCTCCGCTCGGCCTCGATTTGTGTCCTAATATGGCGTTTATGCACCCGGTTGCGAGCTTGATTGATCGCTCGCGAGGTCTGCCCGATGACTTGACACTGGAGCCGCGCGACTGCCTCATGCTTTGGCAATCTATGGAGAAACATTCGTCAGCAGCGTTTCCCGTTGATAAGTCGCTAGATCCCAATATTGCTTTGCCCAGCATTATCAAGAAAGCAGATGTGATCGAATGGGAAGCCCGCTTGAAACAACTTCTCCGGGAATGGATGAACGACACTAATTCGCCCTTTGAAGAAGTAGTCAAAGAGTTGTCGGCAAGTGTCTCGGACCATACAAGTCCCAGCATTCAGGTGTCTTTTGGCGAGATTGAAGATCTTATTGGTCCACGCTCTGTACGCCACGATAGTATCCTTGACACAACGCTCCCTCTGATCTGCTCGCTTCATGCACAGGGTGCACTTCCGGTTCTATTCTTCAACTATGATCGAAGCTATTGCGAAAAGATCTGTGATCACCTCCTTACCGAGTTGGAAGCATCAGAAGATCATTGGAAAGCGTCCAGTCCTGTATGGAAACAGAAGATGGCAAAGTTTCAGGAATGGGAAAAGCTGCAGGAGAAGCAGATCCGTGTTCGAGAGCCAAAAAAGGCCAAAGGAAAGAGAAACCGCGGTGACGATGAGGAGGAGAGATTGTCAAAGACAGAACTGGCGCGGTCGGCATCAAAGGACTCCAGCATGTTCGAGACCTTCGACCCTAGTGCACCAGTCTCTGGGTTCCATTTCGCAAACGAAATGAAGCTGTCGATTTCCGAGTTCAAAGAATATGCTACACAACTGCGATGCCGCGACGTTCCTGAACGCCTGATCACTGCCCTCAGACGCGGGATTGGCGTCCATCATTCTGGTATGAACCGCAAATACAGACAGGTCTGCGAGATCCTTTTCCGAAAAGGGTACCTTCGTGTTGTAATAGCTACAGGCACATTAGCACTGGGTATCAACATGCCATGCAAAACCGTGGTCTTCTCCGGAAACTCTGTCTTTTTGACTGCTCTCGGGTTTCGGCAGGCCGCTGGTCGAGCCGGACGCCGTGGGTTCGACTTCCTCGGAAACGTTGTCTTCCAGTGTATTCCGCAGGCCAAAGTCTGCCGTTTACTTAGCTCGAAATTGCCCGAACTCAACGGCCACTTTCCTCTTACGACGACCCTTGTTTTGCGTCTTATGACCCTGCTCCATGAATCGAAGGCGAGTCCCTATGCTGTCAAAGCCGTTAACTCCATCCTATCCTGCCCTCGGATATACTTGGGTGGTGATGAGTCCAAACATACCGTCCTTCACCATCTACGGTTTTCGATCGAGTATCTCCGCCGCAACTGGCTCCTGAGTAAAGAGGGCGCTCCGTTGAACTTTGCTGGGATTGTTGGTCACCTATACTACACTGGAAGTTCGAGTTTCGCGTTCCACGCGTTGCTTAGCCAGGGTTATTTCCATCAGCTGTGCAGGAACATTGGCCGTGACACAAAGAAAACTCTTCGCACGCTGATGTTGGTTCTGTCGCATTTGTTTGGCCGCTACCACCTTCGTCCTAGCATTTTGGAAAATTGGAAGGCACGGGACAAATCTACGTCTGTCGTTGTCCTTCAACCACTGCCAAACAATGCTGCCAAGATACTGAAATCACATAACAAGGAAACGTTGAGCATCTACTCAGCATATGTTACCACGTTCATTGACCAGCATATCAGAAAAGAAGACTGCGTGCTTCCTTTGACGGGTATGAAATGCGGAGGGCTTAAGCCTGCCAAGGATGTAAGCACCTCGCTGAAGTTTCTCCCTGCGACCCAAGTGACCTCTGCCTTCGTGGCCCTATCCGGACACCGAGATGGTAAGTGGAAAACAATCAGCGAGCTCTGCACCCGTGTCCGCAGCGGTGTCTGGCTCGAGCAGTCGGTGATTCCGCATCTTCAAGTTTCTCCCGAGGAAGGACAAGTTCTTCTCAATGCGTATCTGTACGATTTCTACAAGCACGGCAATGTTCACGCCCTCATGACTGAGAATATGATCCGACGAGGAGATCTGTGGTACCTTCTCAACGACTTTTCGCTTGTGTTAGCTACGATCGTCACTAGCCTCGAGAACTTTATGAAACTCTCGCCTGGATTGGATCCGGACTTGCTGGAGACTATGGGGAGCGGCGATACGCTGGAAGATGACTTGGACGACGAACTTTTGGAAATGTCTGGATCTGGTAACTCTTTCAAAGCCAGTCTGCCGCAACGACCGCATACGACAAACACGAGCGCTACAGCCTCGAGAAAACAGAAGTTGAAGAAGTCAAAAGTAGCGGACAGCTGGGACGACAGTTGGAGTGACGATAGCGATTTGAATGATAACCCTGACCAAAGCAGCAAGGACACTCCGCAGTCGCAGCAGTTCAAAGGTCCATCGAATGGTCAAGAGAACGACGATTCAGATGCGTTCCTCGAGGGTGAAGGACTCTTGCAGGTCCTCAAGGCGTTTAGAATGCTCCGGGAAGAGTTCAACGCCAAGTTCAAAGCTATTTGGGCATGATTGGAGTTTTGTCTTAGGCCTTACCGACTCGATCTGGAAGTTGTGCGGTATTTCTTGATGAAGATCTTGATGGCATAGACGATCATTTTGGTCTCTTGTGTGTTGAATCTTTGGAATGTCTAGGTGACGTTTTACTTCAACATGTATGTCATGATGTTTTTCAAAATAGTGAATGTACGCGATTTTCTCAGGCTGGTCTCTTGTTCCCAACCAGCATCCATCTCAACAATGACAGCACTTTGGCGTCCAGCTTCTGCTATCAAACATGCTGGTAAGTCCCTTTGATCGAAACCGGATACAAAACCCCTTATTCAGGTGTGATTGCTAAGCTGGTCTAGGTGAAATTCAACGATCTGCTCCTCGGGTACTTATCGACCAGGATCCCTCGGGTACTTTTGGACAGCTTCAAAGTAGACTGGAGCTCGATAAGTATTTAAGGTCCCTTTACCTCTCACATCTCTTACAGCCCTTATAGGAACGCACAAGCAACCCACAATGGATGACAGCAACTCGAGTACCGCCAATACCGAAGTCCTGAAGACCGACGCACCTCTCAATGCTCAAAATGCACAGTCGGAGGCGCATTACCCACCAATGCCCACCTTGATCATTATCGTCATCGCTTTAATGCTGAGCATGTTCCTGGTAAGCCATGACCTCGTCGATCAGTGCAGAACTAACAGTTTCTATGATGCAGGTCGCTCTCGACATGGCAAGTACCAGCCCTCGCCCAACCCAACCTTACCACCACTAATTTTCATATTAGAGCATCATCGCCACCGCAATCCCCAAGATCACCGTGCAATTCCAAAGCATGCACGACATCGCCTGGTACGGCAGCGCCTTCTTTCTCACGCTCGCCGCATTCCAGTCCGCCTGGGGCATCGTCTACAAGATCTTCTCCCTGCGCGGCTCCTTCCTAACCGCCATCGCGATCTTCGAAGTCGGCAGTCTGATCTGCGCCCTGGCGCCCAATAGCGTCGCCTTGATCGTTGGGCGAGCAGTACAGGGTATGGGTGGTGCAGGCCTCACGGGCGGGTGCTACACCATTGCAGCGTACATTGCGCCCCCCGCAAGGGTTCCGGTTATCATTGGCTTGCTAGGTTCGACGTTTAGTCTTGCTAGTATAGCGGGCCCGTTACTCGGCGGGGTCTTCTCGGAGCATGTTTCATGGCGCTGGTGTTTCTATATCAACCTTCCTATCGGGGGTGTGGCCGCCGCCGGGCTGGTGATTTTCTTCCGCACGCCTGGGCATGCGAAGGCTGCGTACGGTACGCCGCTTAGGGAGAAGCTGAAGCGCTTTGACTACGTCGGCCTGGGAATTTTGCTCGTTGGGCTCGTGTGCTTCTTTCTTGCGCTTCAGTGGGGAGGTGTGACTCGCCCTTGGAGCTCTGGGGCCATCATAGCCCTCCTTGTTCTGTGGGTGGTCTTGACCGTTGCTTTTGTTCTCGTTGAGTGGTATCAGGGCGATCGCTCGCTTATGGTGCCGAGATTGTTGCTGAACCGGGATATTGGCGCTTGCTGTGCGTTTATCTTCTTGTAAGCTCAGCCCCTGGCCGTGTCCACTTTCATTCCATTATTGGTTTACATGTTGATACTTAGACCTCCAGCCTAAACGCCGCCAACTTCTCCCTGATCTACAACCTCCCCATCTACTTCCAAGCCATCAACGGCGACTCCCCAATGGGAAGCGGGGTGAAGAATATCCCAACCATCCTGTCAACATGTCAGTATACCCTCTCCCGTCGGCTATGCCCCCTAACAGTCCAGCAATCGCAACATTCCTCTCCTCATCCATCGTGACAAAAGTCGGCTACTACCAGCCCTTCCTCCTGGTCGGCAGCATCCTAGCAACCATCGGCGGCGGTCTAATCTACAGCATGGACCTCTCCACTTCCTTGGCCAAGATAATCGGGTACCAGATCCTCTACGGCGCAGGCACCGGAATATCCGTACAGATCCCTATTATCGTCGCGGGCGCGTTGACGTCGAGCGAGGAGCAGCCGATCGCTATGGCTACCGTGCTATGTGAGTCTCTCGAACCTATCAAGTGTGGCTGTACTAATGAGGATTGACAGTCTTCCAATTCATCTCTGCCGCCTACGGCGTCGGCTCCACGGATTCCATTCTGAATAACCTCCTCCTCCGCAATATCGGACGGTATATGCCCGGCGTGGACGCGGGCAACGTGCTGAGTGCCGGCTCGAGCGCGCTGCAGGATGTCTTTGGTGGTGAGATGCTGGCGGGTGCGCGAAGGTCGTATCTGCAGGGCCTGCGGGGGAGTTGGGCGTTGGGCGTTGCGTTGTTTGGGGTGGCGGTTCTGTGTGCGGTTGTGCCGAAGAGAGGTGGACGGCTTGCGGGGGCTGGGGATGATGAGGGTGAGGGTGAGGGTGGAAATGGGGGGGATGAGAAGGTTGCAGGTGGGAGGAGGAGGGTTGTTGCTCTGGTGGCTTAGACCGGTGCAGTGAGGTCGAAAGGCGAGTCGATGGAGGTCAGTTCCGGCCACGCAAACGAAACCATCGTCGAAATCTCCAACTTACAAGCCGCTTTCTTCTTCCCTTTCTCTTTTGCTCCTTCTCGGGCTTCCAATCCACCTTACACCGGGAGGAGCCCTAACCCTAATTACAGCCCTCCCCGCGAGAGTCTCAACATCATCTTCACTCGAAGAAACAACGTCATACTGATCGGTGGTTCTTCGGCTCTTATGTCCGTTTCTTCGCCTCGTGCTTGGATAGGTGGTCGGAACGGTAATCCCGGGTCCAGCCACGAGTCAGTGCAGATGGTCGTGGAGATCACGTCCGGAAGTCTACTTTTACTCATACCTTGATGCCACGGATCGCCAGCACGAGGTATGTGTCACGGTTCATGCGCTGGGTAGATATATCTCTTCAAATAGGTACCCGTTGATTGTCAAATTTCGCCTACTCAACTCTACGCTTCATCATCACCAGTACGCTTCTTGTCATACGAGTTTGACCATGGCCTCTACTCAACCCGGCGATGCCGTGATTGACATGGAGATGGAGAATCTCCCCAAATACCCGGGATTCTGCTATACACTGCCTCCGCCTTATGCCAACCTCGAGGCTCCGGGTCAGGATCAGGCCTCTACGAACTCGGCCCTTGAGTCTGGGTCAGGTTCTGAGCCCCGG
Source organism: Aspergillus mulundensis (assembly GCF_003369625.1). NCBI lineage: Eukaryota > Fungi > Ascomycota > Eurotiomycetes > Eurotiales > Aspergillaceae > Aspergillus > Aspergillus mulundensis. The sequence goes on along the minus strand of NW_020797894.1, from coordinate 1,701,555 downwards.
ACTCAAGCTCAAGCTTCCCCGAATTCACCGCGCCGCACTGGTGCAGGTGGAGGTGGAGGTGGTAAGGAAGCCCTCCTTCAAAGAGCCCAATACGGTACTAACAGACCCCGTAGCATCAGCATCAGCGCATAAAAACACGGGACGGTTTATGCCCCTCCGACGACCTCTCCAACTGCTACGGCACTGCGCGGGCAAAGCGATCTGGTGCATGTTGGGAGCACTTATGGCCCTGATTATTCTCGGCATCGTCACTTCTCCGTTCTGGTGGCCGTTTGTACGCGTGGACCACAAGACGTTCTAATAGGGACATGGATGAGTGGTGGCTTGTGAAGGGCCGGACGATGGCTCCGGAAGGTTAGAGTTGGGTTTCTCATGGTTCCCATGTAAGAGTCATGGCTTCTGCCCTTTTATGTTCCTCTCTTTCCTTGTGTCTCTTTTCTTTTCGTTTCGTCTTTCGACCGGTATACTCTACCTACCTCCCAGCATTAACAAACTGGCCTTTCTTCCGCTTGATACCAATCACTCCCCTCCAAGACACAATGAAACAAGACCAAATCCACGATTTCGTGCTGGAGATGGACAGTCTCCCCAAATACCCAGGATCCTGCTACACGCTGCCCGCATACGAACTGGAAGAGCGCCAGCCCTCTAGTGCCGAGACCCGTTCACTGGCGCCTACATATACAAGCCATGTGCGGCCCAGCAACGGTACGACCCCCTTTGCCTTTCCCATAGCCAAACAACAGGAAGAGTCGAGACACGCTAACATTGAACGTCCCCCCAGACCGCAACCGCAGCCAGCAAGCCCCAGCTGGAGAGACATCCAGATCTCGTTCTCGGACCGATGCGCCCCCCTGCGGCGACAAATGCGGCGATGCATTCATGGCATGCTGCGAGAGCAAGCCCTGCGATATTATCGGCAGTATATTGTTCGGGCTGTTTCTGCTGTCCATTGTTGCTGTTGTCATCTGGTACTGTTTCGTGGATCCGTTTGTCGGTCGTGATACGTCTGATTAGAGTGGGAGAACTGAACTGGAGCATGGGAGCCTGCTCTTTGCTGGCGTTTGGGGAGTTTGGGATTGTGGTTTGTTTGGGCAGCAAGGGGGAAGAGGATAGGCACTGGAGTGAAGTCCGTGGACGGGGGATAGTCCTGGTTGAAAGACCTGCGTCTGAGAAGAGTCATGCCCATCTTCAAGCTACTTCTATCTTCACCAATCCTCCCTCCAATAGATCCAGGTAGCCCTAACCCTAAGTCTTCACATTGGCCGGAATTGTCATCCTGGACATTCACAGTTCGAGGTGGAATGCCAGTCCGAGGTCTACTGACTCACACTTGAGAGATATATTCCTTCCTCAACCACGTTCTCCTGCGAAGCTTTCTGCTTGTCCCCCACCTACTCGCTTCCACCCCATCCATCAGAACAATGGCCATCTCTCAATCCACCGGCGATGCCGTGATTAACATCGAACCCCTCCCCAAATACCCCGAATCATGCCATACCCTGCCGCCGCCATACAAACTCGAGGAGCACCAGCCCTCCATCTCCGAAACGCGCTCCCAGGCGCCCACGTACGCGCCCGTCGAGGCCTCGGTAAACGCAACACAAAGCACCGGTATGTACATCCTTTCAAGAAGACCAACCCACTAACAAGACCGTGCCAGCTCGGACACGACCCCCTCGCCAGTCCGCGTCACAACGCAACGACGCCTGCTGCTTTTGCTGCGACAGCTTCGTGGAGTGCCTGGCGATATCGCTCTGGTGTTTCGCGGGCCTCGTTCTCTGTCCGATTCTCTCGGGTGCAAAGATTGTGCTTTTTGTGGGGGATTTTATCCTGTCGCTCCCTGATGCTTGTTTGTTTGTTTTTGGGTCTTAGGGTTGTTTTGGTGGACTCTACTGTTTCTGTTCATGTCGTGATGAGTTGAGAGACTATGATCTAGTTGTTTAGATTGATGTTTTCTGTACCGATCTACGGGCTCGAGGACGCTGACTCTGGTCGCTCCTAAGGCTCTCTGCAGGTTAGGGTAGACCGGCGTAGTATATCCCTCATGGATATTACGTGCGTTGACTAGGAACCATGGACAGCCTGTTGAGTCGCCCCAACTTTGCTTCTCTCGTCCAGCAAGAGATTGGATCATCACCAGTTCTGCTTTCCTGTGGCTGTGCAGCGAAAGGGCATGGTAAGGAACGCACGCCCGACGGACTGGATTTCCGTGCAAAGTCTATCAGGAAGAGTCATCTCGACACTCATCCTTATATACAGTACACTCCCTCATCTCTCACTCCCTCACTACGAACATCAAGTGCTCACTACGAACATCAAGTGAGAGAACATCAACCAACATGTGGAACCAACCCCCAACCCCCATATCCACCGAATGGACAGACGGCTCGTCTCATTCTCAGTCTCAGTCTCAAGGCGACGGCGAGTACGTGATCGAGATGGACAATCTCCCACCACCCAAATACCCCGAGTCCGCAGCCTGCGCGCAGTCGATTCACTCTGTCCCGCCTGCATACGACGAGCGCGAGGAGCACCGACGCCTCTACGATCTTGATTCCTCCACTTGTTCGGATCCTGAGACGCCTGTGCCTGTGTCTGTGTCTGTGGCCGTGCCGCTGGCTGCGAGTACGGCTCGCGTCATCACGTATAGTAAGACTCAATCTCCTGCAGAGGACCCTTGCACCAAGTCCAACACGAGGGCAAGCTAACAGACCTCTTCGCTAGCACCGGTCCGCGTCCACGAGCGAAGACTGAACCGGACCCGGGCCCGGGCCCAGCAACGCACGCCTGCACAATCTCGATCCCAATCGCGCAAGGCTCCCTCCTACTGTTCGAAATGGAAGACGGTCATGAAGATCCTCATCGTCCTTCTCATCCTCGCGGCTCTCGGGGGGATAATCTACGGGGTGTATTACGGGGTGACGAAGTCGCACCAGAAGGATCTTGGTGCTGGGCACCAGCAGGCTCCGAAGCCGGAGGTTCACAGTCCCAAGCCCAAGAAGCCAAAACCGCAGAAGCCAAAGACCCAGAAGCCGAAGAAGCCTAAGCCTGAGAAGCCAAAGCCTGAAAACCCCAAGCCCAGGGAGCAGGCAGTCCAGCCCTACGAAGACATCTCGGGCAATGGCTGGTGGCACTGGGTGGTCCCTGCAGGTAAGAGTCAAGCAGAGGGCCACTGGCAGTTTGTGCGCAGGCGGAAGAACGTGCTGGAGAGGCTCTGGGACAGTGTCAAGTCGGATCTTGATCTTCCGTGATGTTTAGTTTGACTCCATGCACGTTCTGAACCTGCTTCAGCGCCTTGATGATACTTCTGTCTGAGTCAAGAATGTCCGGCATGGGATGCAAGTCCGGAAGTCTAGTTTGACTCATGGCAGAGTATAGAATGAGCATAACTTCATCAGTCTCATCTGTCTCCAGTCCTCATCCTCCTCTTCCCTAAGACCAACCCCAAGCATGGCCTCCCCCCGAACCAAAGCCAGCCTGGTCCATTCCATCCCGCTCCCAATTCCTCCCCAGACGACCTCATCATAGAAATGGCCGACCTCCCCAAATACCCCGAAGCTGCATTTTCAACACCTCCACCCGCAGAACCCTCGACCTCGACCTCAATCCCATCCCCCTCCCCTCCTAGACAGTCAGTGAAAGCCAAACCTAAACCCCCCAAGCGCAAATGGCACAAGCACAAGCACAAGGCCCTGCAGTTCCTCCTCGCCCTGCTCGTCGTCGCGGCCCTCGGCGCCCTAGGATACGCGCCGTACCTGTGGATCAGCAAGTCGCTGCGCTGCATTGATGCCATCGCCGCTGGGCGGCAGACGCTGCGGCAGTGCGGGTTCCATGTGGGGTGTTGGTTATTTTTGTGTTTTTGATGGTTTGCTATATCTATATCTTCATGTGGTCGTGTCTATGTAGTTTGGCGGGCTCTGAGATCATACAAGATGTCATGAGTATTGGGAGAGATTGCTTTGGTATTGATTGAGGATTGGAGTGTGATCTCTGTGTATTCTAGGTTTGATATTCTCTTTGCTTGCGTGGACGGTTGGGACGGCTCCTGTTGTATTGGATTCGTGGCGTGGAATGGATGTCCGAATGGTTAGCGTGGCACTCAGGGCGAAGAGGCATGCTTGGGTTGGTTACTATAGAAAGAGACTTTAAACTCCAGCTCGTCCTAGCGCTCTCTTCTCTTCTTCCCTTTACTATCTTTGTACTCCAGTTCCGCAATATACTGGCCAAGCAAACGGCGTGCCCTATTCTAGCCTGTCTTCTCGTCGGCAGTCATATAAAGGCCAATCCATGTGCGATGGTGGAGGGGACGGAGGAGGAGGCGATAGTGGAGGATGTGACAGTTGGGGAGGTGATAGTGGAGGACACAGTGGAGGACACGATTCCTCGAGCCATTCTGCAGGTACGGCGGCTGATAGCTAGCACTTTGTTAAAGTGGCCGTTTTAGGGATAGCGTGTAATTTATGACCAAGACTATAAGTCACGTGGGTAATTTTTAAAATATAAGTTTTTTTTTAGTATTATATATTTTTTTAGCCTAGTTAATAAGGCACCTAAGTTTAAAAATAATAAGTATATACATGTACACATAAAAAATCTTTAAATTTTAGCCTTTTAAGGCTAATTACAAAAAAATTAAAATTTTAAAAATTTATAAAAATACTTTTTATAATACTTTTTACTAGTAAAAACCTAAAAAAATTATTAAAAATTAAAAATTCCCCCTTTAAGGGGCTTAAACAAGCTAAAAACCAGATTTTTTAGCCCAAGGCACGTGATACCTAAAGGTCCTTGGTTTAAGCCCGGCTAGGGCTTAAGCCCGGCTAGGGCCAAATTTTTTTTTAATTTTAAAAAATTAAAAAATTAAAAAATAATTAAAAAATTAAAATACTAAAATTTAAATTAAAAATTAATTAAAAAGCTTATTAAAAAAGAGAATAACCCCTAAGAATATAAAAAAATATATAAAAAATATATAAAAAATATATAAAAAATATA
>NW_020797894.1:1663714-1693882 GCF_003369625.1 Aspergillus mulundensis | reverse complement strand
AAATATTTAACACTAGGTTTATAAGTATAAATAATAATTTAATATAAAAATTTATTATACTAAATTTATAAAATTAAAATATTACCTATAATAATATTATTTTTTAAAAATAATTATATATATATATAATTAAAATATATATTAAATTAAGCTATTTTTAAGCTTTATTTTTAAAATATATATTTTTACTAATATAATAAATAAATAATATATTTTATAAAATATAAAAATAATTATATTTAAATTATGCTTAGGCTATATATTTAATAAATAAAATATTAAAATATATATTTTATTTATTAAACTTATAAATTTAAATTATTATATATAAAATTATTATATAATATTACATAAGGCTACTACTAAGTAATTATTTTTAAAATATACTTTTTATTATTAAAATAAAGTATAAAAATATTTTATATTTTTATAATAAATATATTTAAATTATATTTTAGCCTAATATTTTTTAAGTAAAATAAAATAAATTATATTTATTTTTAAAAAGTAAGTTATAGAATATAATATAATATATTAAACTTATAAATATAAATTAGTATTTATTATATTATTATATTCTTATAATACCTATTTAAATTTTTACTTCTACTTATTATATATATATATATATATATATATATATATATATGTATATATATAGGTTCCTAAATTATATAAAGGTCTGTAATATATATAAAAAAATATTTAATATATATATATTAGCAAAGGAGCTCTACTAGGTTAATAAAAACTTTTTTTATAAATTTATAACAAGCTTAAATACAGGGCCAAGGGCCTGCTTATAAAGGGGTTTTACTAGTTTATTATACCTTTTTATAAATTTTTATAAGCTACCTTATTTTTTATAACTAACCTATGCTTTGCTTCGGGGGCCTAATACTATAAATAACTTAGCTTATAAAAATTTATAAAAAAATATAAAGGGCCAAGGATTTATAAAAAAAATTTAAATATTTATAAAAATTTATAATAAGTTTAATTATAATTTATAAGCCTATAAAAAAATATACCCTAGCCTAAGCCTTATAAACACCGTAAAGGCACGCCTTTTATATAAAGTATAATAAGTTATTTTTTATAATTAGCTTAAAGTACTTTAAATAATTAATTTTTTAATTTATAAGTATATTTATAATTATATATTTAAAAAACTAAAACTGCAGGGTTTACAGGGGACTTTTATAATATTTATTATAATTTATAATAAAGTAAATATATTTTAAATATATTATTTTTTATAGGTAGTTTGGCTAGATTAACTTACAAGATAATAAACTATTAATTTTTATTATTTTATTTTAAGGCCTATTAAAGTTACTAGCAGTAATCTAGTAAATTATAATTTTTATTATTTTATTTTAAGGCCTTTTAAAGTTACTATTATAACTATTAGTAATTTATTAAATTACCAGCAGTAATTTATTAAATTAAAGGTAGTAATTAATATTACAGGCTTAAAATAATTAATAGTAAAGTAACTAAATAATTTATTAAGGTATAAATACTTAAATTATAATAATTAATTATATTAATAAAAGGTACCTTACCACAGTGGCTCCTAAAAATATAAAAAATATTAAAGTATATTTATAATAAAAAAGGTTCTTTTAATATATAGCCATGCTATAAAAGTAATAATATTAATTTTTTTATTATTTATAGGTATAACCTTTAATTTTAATATTAATTTATAAAAGGGGGCTAGGCTGCAAATAATTAATAGGGTAAAAGGTAAAATAAATTAGCTTTAAAAAAAATAATAAAATATTATCTTTTTCTAGTACTTTAACCATAACCTTAACCTTTTTTATACTTTTTTTTATTATATTAATAATCCTTTTTTACACGGCGGGCTCACAAGGCAAGAATTATTTAATTAACTTATTATTTATAAACTAGTATAGCTTAGTAGCTTAATATATTATAGTATAAAAAGTATAAAATTTAATAAAAAATATATTACTAAAAAAATTAATATAATTAATTAATATAGTTATTTATTATGGCCTGCAGGCGTATTAAAAGTCTTGGTAATTAAGGTTAATAAAAGTATTATAATATAAATAGCGTGAAATTTAATAAAAAAAATATTACTAAGGAGTTAACATGGCTGGCTATTATAAATTATAGGTATATTAAAAAGTTTTGGTAGTTAAGGTTAATAAAAGTGTTATAATATAAAAAGCGCGAAATTTAATAAAAAAAATATTACTAAAAAGTTAACATGGCTAGCTATTATAAATTACAGGCGCTTTAAAAAGTTTTAGTATTTAAAATTAATAAAAATATAAAGGTAAATAAAGCCTTTAACCTATAAAAAAAACATTAGTTTTATTAAGTATATTTTATTAAGTATAAGCTTAAATAATATACTATTATAAAAAAAGCCCTAGGCATAACTATTTTTAAAATATAGCTTTTTATTAAGTATTAATAAAAGTTTATAATAAAAAGTATTATATTTTATAATTAACCACCGTGATAAAGGCTAAATAAAAATAATTATATAATATAATTTATATTATAATAAAGGGGCTTAATAATAACTTATAAAATTTAAAAAGTAATAAAATACTTATTATAGCAAGCCACCTTATTTATAATATTAAGTTAATTATTACTTTGCTAAGCCTTTAGCTAACTTTAAGTTTAGCTAAAAGCTTAATAAAATAATAAGTAAGTGCTTACCTTACTATAATAGCTATAAGTACTAGCTTTTTTTAGCTTTAATACTTATTTCCCTATATTATAAAAATATAATTTTTATAAATAACCTAAGAATAGCCTACTAGCAGCCTATAAGTAATATAAGTTAAAGTAGCCTATAATTATATTATTATATAGTACAAGCGGCCTATAAATAGTAAACTAAATATAAAAATAAATTAATTAATAAATAAAATAATAATAAGGGACTAAAATAAGCACCAAGTACCTTATTATAGTATAAAAATTAAAAAAATCTACCAGTGGTTATTTAATATTAGGTACTAAATAAAATAGCCACCTTAAAATATTTTAACCATAGTAAGTAATAAAATGCAAAAAAATAATACAAGTAATAATAAAAAAAAAGTTAAATAAGTTTTATAAAAAATAAGTAATATTAAAGAATAAAAAATTAAATATAAAGGTTTATATTAAAAAGAAATTATAATAAGTAGTAACTTAAAAGTTTAAAAAAATAACTAATTACTATAAAACTAGTATATATAAGTTATTTACTTTAATTAATTATATTAAGTTACCTTAGTAATACTAGTAATAACTATATTTCTAAACTTACTTGCTAATATTACGGCTTTATTTTATTTAAAATTTTTATTATTATTAACTTTATTACTAGGGCTTTTTATAACCTACATTTTAGCTTATTTTTATTACTATTATATTTTTATTATATTATTTTTTTAGGCCCGCGCCCGCGGCCTTGGCTATAACTTTTATAATATATATAATTATAGTAAACTAGCATACTTTACCTTTATATAAATTTTAATAATCCTGTTAATAACTTAACATGCTTTACTAATAAATAAAATAATAATATATAAATATACTTTTCCTAGGGTATACTAGCTTATTTTAATTTTAATTTATACTAAATTTTAATTTATACTAGCACTAGTTTAATTTTTAATAAGCAGGGTAAAATAAGTGCTAGCCACGCAGTAAAAAAAAATAAAAAATAAGTAAAAGTAATTTATAAATATAATTTATGGACTATACTTAGGCTTAACTAAATATAGGTTATTTTAATTATTTTTAAATCCTGTAGCTATTTATTAAAGTAACTTTACTAATTAATAAACCTAATAAATTAAGGCGCCTACTTAAAAATTTTAATAAGTATTTACTATTTTTAATACGCCATATATTATAAAATTTAATAAATTAACACGCTAGCTTAGGGATCTTAATAAGTATTTATTATTTTTAATACATTATATATTATAAAATTTAATAAATTAACGCGCTAGCTTAAAAATTTTAATAAGTATTTATTTTTTATAATATACCACATGTTATAAAACCTAATAAGTTAAAGCGCCTGCTTAGGGACCTTAATTAAGGGAAAATATTATATTTTTGCCTGTATATATTTTATAATATATATATATACTAAAAATACTAAAGGTTAATGCAGTTTAGGCTTATAATTAAACTAGTTTTATATAATTTAATAAATCTAAGGGCCTGTATAAAAATTTAAGGGAAAATTATTATATTCCCGCCTATATATATATTAAAGATTAATATAATTAGGGCTTATAATTAAGCGCTTAAATACTTAATTAAAAAAAAATAAGTATTAATTAATAAATTAAATTTATTTATAAGTTTATTTAAAGCTTCCAGCATGTTACCACCAAGCTAGCTATTATTATATTATAAAGTAATTAATTATTTTTATTTTTAAGATAGTATTTAAAAGGTATAATTTACTATAAATATTAATAAAAAATGCCTTAATATTAAACTAACTTTAAAAGCTAACTTAGCTAAGTAAATATAAAATAGTTAAAATTTTAAGCTACCTTTTTTACTATTAATAATAAATAAAACCTGCATGTAGTTAATAATATATAAAGTAATTTAAACTTAAAATATTTTATTTTTAATTTTTAAAATTAAAATAAGTAGTTTTTAAGGTTAGGCCAAGCATTTTTTTATACTTTATATTAATAATAAGTAATTTAAACTTTAAGCCTTTTATTACTGCTTTTTAAGGCCAAGCAGTTCTTTATATTAAAACTAGTAGTTTAAACTTAAAGCCTTTTATTACTAATTTTTAAGATTAAAAAAAGTAGTTTAAACTTAAAGCCTTTTATTATTAATTTTTAAGATTAGGATAGTTTATTATTAAGGCTTTAATAAAAAATTAAAAAAAAAAACAAGGTAAGATATAGTTTACACTTTATTTAATTATAAAAATAATAGCTAATAACTTAAAATACTATATTAGTTAAAATAATATAAAATACTAACTTTTTTTTTATTTACTATTTACTTTTTATAAGCTTTTTTATCTTTTTATTCTAAAATAATACTTTAACTTATAAAATATATTTTAAAATAAATAATAACTTATTTTATTACTATACTAGTTGCCCGCACCTTAAAAGCATGTATTTTATTTATTATTAATATATACCTAAGGTAAGTAGCTTTATTATTTTAATTTAAATATAATTTAGCTACTAGCTAATTATATTATAGGTACCCTTGCCCTTATAATAGCCTTTTATTTTATAATAAACTTTATTTTAAGGCTTTATTTTATAGCTAGCTATATTATTATTAGCCTTATAATAACCTTTTACCTTATAATAAATATTATTTTAAGGCTTTATTTTATAGCTAGCTATACTAGCTGTATTATTAATAATTTTATAATAATTTTTTATTTTATAATAAATATTATTTTAGGGCTAGGGCTTTGCTTTATAGCTAGTTATATTATTAATAATTTTTTATTAACCTTTTATTTTGCCGTAAACTTTATTTTAAGGCTTTTTTTTATAACTAGCTATATTTTAAGTTACCTTTTAATAAACTTTTACTTTAGGTATTGCTTTATAACTAGCTTTAATATAAGTAACTATTTAATAACCTTAGTAACCCTTAATAAGTAGGTTTTTTCACGGGCTATAAGCTTAGTTAAATAATATTAATAACTTTAACTTAATAATATATACTATGCTATACTCCTGCCTAGGTATAGCTAATTAAAATTTTAGTAAAATAATAATAGCTTAATATTTATATTAATACCTAGAAAGAGGTAATATAGCTATTATATAATTTTAAAATACTTAATTATAAAAATAGGGCTAAACCTAAAGTTTTAGCTAAGGTAATTAATATTAAACTTTTACTAGCACTATTTATTAAAACTAGAATTAATCTTTAACTTAAGCCTTAACTAAGTTAACTTTACCTTTATTATAAATATAAGCTTTAGTAAATATTTTACCCTAAGCCCTAGCTATATTATTATATTTACCTAGTTTATAAAACCTAAACTACTTTAATTACCTAATTTATTTTTATATATAAAAGTATATTAAAACCAAAACTTTAAAAATTACTTTTATAAGTATATTAAAGTAGCCCTTTTAGTTTAATTTATATTTTATTAATTAATATATTATTATAAAACAAGTTAAGTATCTAGTTTTAATTTATAATTCTTTTTATAGTTTTAATAAAACTACTAAAAGGTATTTTAATAAAATATTAAATTTTTATAATAATTACTTTTAAGATACTGCTAATAATAAAATATAGCTTATTAAATATATTAAAATTATTAAAAATATTTACTTATATAATATTACCTGGTTTACTACAAGTAATAATTAATTTTATAAAAAAAATAAGCATATTTTTTTATACCCCTAACCTACTGCGGAAAACCAAATCTAAAAAGTATAATATATATATATATATATTAATTTAGTATAATATAAAAAAAAAGCGGGATAAAGGTAAGTTAAGGTTAAAAAAAATATAAAATTTATATATAAAGTGCTAACTTTTAGCATGCTAGCTACTAGCAGCTTTTACTTTAACGCCTTATTATAAAATAGTATACTAATAGCTACTAGTTTTTATTATTATACTAAAGCTACTTAAAATAACAAGCCTATTATTAATAGTTCTTTTTAATAAGTAGTACTTATTATTAATAATATATTTTTTTAAGTATTATACTTATTAAAAAAAGCAGGGAAACTATTAGTAACTCCCGCCTGGGCTTTATACTTATAACTTTAAATAATATTATATTAATTATTAATAATAATTTTAGTAATAATTAATTATTTTACCCTACTTTACCTACTAACAATAAAAGTTTATTACTAAATAAAATTAATTAAAAATATAATAACTAGTTATAAAAAATAATTTTAACTACATGCTTTTTATTAAACCTACTTATTAATTTTTAAATTAATACTACTTAGCCTAATATTATAAAAGATAACTAGTTATTACACTCCTGGACTAGCTCCCGTGTTATTAAAAAATAGCCTTTTAACCTTATTTAAGCTTATTATAATATAGTAGGAAGTAATTAGCTATTATATACCTAAACTCCCACCTTAAAAATAAAAATAAAAAAAAAATTATAATTTAATATAATAACCCAAGAACATAATATATTATTAAACTTTTTAAAATTTATACCTAACTTTATAAAACTATTTTATAGCCCTTTAAAATAAAAGTTTAATATACCTAAAAATAATATACTATCGCGCTTCCCGCCTTATGGCTTATTTTTTAACCTTATTAAATAATTATTTTACTTACCTACCCTTAAGCTTAAAAAAAAAGCATTAATAATTAATTTTTATTTAATAATTATAAATAGCTAATAATTTTTTATCCTAGCTATTTTAAACACGCCTGTTAATAATTTTTATTAAGATTTTATTATAGCCACTAGTATAAAACACAAATTTTCTAGTTTTATAGCTTTTAAAATAATCATGGGTAAGTAACTAAGGTCTAAGATTACTAAAATTAAACTTATTATATTAAAAAAAGCATTATTCACGCGTGTTATATTTAAGTAATTTATATTAATAAGGGCTATGTTAAAGCAAGTATTATTAATATAAATTATATTTATATAAGCTATATTAAAAAAGTTAAGAAATTTAAAAAAGTTAGCTATAATTTAAGGTACTTTTAATTAAGCTATAATATATAAAGGTATTATAATAAAAACTTAAAAATTATACTACTTCCTTAGGTTGGCAAACTATAAGTAAAAAGTATAAAAAAAGTAAAAGGCTTAAAAATTAATAAAAATACTTAAAAGTTTAAAGTATTATTAGCTTAGCACGTAATTTTAAGATTAACTAGCCTAAATTATAATAAAATTTATTAAATTTTAAATTAATTAACTTATTTTTTTTTAATTATTATTTAGGGTTTCTTTACTACAAGCATAATTATTAAATTATATAATATTTACTTACGCTTAAAAAAAGTTTAGCGTGGGAAGTTTTTATTTTAATCCTATAATTATTTTTTTTTATTTTTTTTATATAACTCGCGGTTTTTTTAGCCTTATATTTTTATTTAAAACTTTACTTAAAACCTATTTTTTATTATTTTTTAATAGTTTACAAGGTCTTAATCCATGTTTTTTTATATTTATTTACTTTTTTTATTAATCCACCATGTTATTAAACTATCTTTAAATCTTATTATATTTGCCCTTTAAATTTAAGCAGCTATAAAAAATACTAGTACTAAAAATATTATATTTTACTAAGGTATATTTTTATATCTTACCCTTTATTATATTTTTTTATTAATATTATTTTTAAATTATTACTAATAAATCTATTTTTTTAGCTACTTTTTAAATATATTTATATTCTATACTAGCTTAATTTATTTAAACTATAAAATAATATAAAAAAGCACTCTCCAGGATATAAATAATATACTATTTATTTAATATTTACATAAGGCTAGCTATGTTATAACTATAGTATATTATACTTTACTTTATTTATATTATTTTTTAACTTATATTAATAGCTTTAATTTTATTTAAAACTATTTTATTACCTTTATAATTTCCCTGCCTTTGCGGTAAGTTACCCTTATTTTTTTTTATTATATTTTTTAATTACTTTAATAGTTTGCTGCTATAAGTAGTAAATAATACTTTAACTTTAACTTATAATATTAAAAACTTTTTTAAAGGCAGTTTATACTTAATAATAATCTATTTTATAAGTATTTTTTTTTATTATAATTTTACTTATACCTTTACAAGCCCTAAGGTCCCTGTGCAAAGTATATAAAGTATTTAAATTAAAGTTATAAGCAGCCTTAAAAAGTATATAATTATAAAAAATCTTAATTAAGTATTACCACCACCTTTAATAACTAGCTACCTACTTTTTAATTATTATATAGCTTCTATTCATGTTTATGTTCCTGTATTTTTACTAATATTATAAAAAATTTTAATTAAGTATTATTATTATATTTAGTGGCTAGCTACCTGCTTTCTAGTTATTATATAACTTTTATTTTTATTTTTATATTTTTACTAATATTTTTAATAATTTTAATTATATCTTAAGATATTATGCCCCGTGGCAAGTCCATAGCAGGTTTTATTAATAATTACTTTAACTAAATACCTACCCTTCCTAACTAAATTTTTTTTATATTAGCTTTTTTATGCTATAATCCACTTTAGCTTATAATTAAAAAGGGTAAGTAGCTAATTAATACTACACCTTAATAAGTGTTCTTATTTTTAATACTTTTAATAATAATTATACTAATAGCTTAATATTATAATTATTTAGTTACTTAATTATAGTGTATACCTACCCTTTTTACCATAACTTTTATAATAATATATTTACTAGGGTCTTGTATTTTAAACACTATAAAAAAGGCAGGTATTTTAATTAAGGTAACCCTAATAAAGGCTATTAAATTAAAAATATTTAGGTAAGTTTTTTTTACTTTCTTATATTATAATAGCTAACCCTATATTAATAGTGGCAGGCCTTCCGGCCCGAAAAAAGTAGGTTAATTTTAAAAAATAATTAAGGCGCCTTAATTATACCTTAAAATAATTTTTTTAAAATTACTTGCTTTTTAGCTATTTACTTCCTAGCTATACTTCTCTTTTAATATTAATATTATTAATAAGGGTGTTTTATATTAAATATTAGCTTAAAAGGTTAAAAAATAGCAGGGGTTAAAGGGTTATAAATAATATTAAATTTTAATTTTTATATTTTAATATAATTAGCTAGCTCTTAATAATTAACCTTATATTTTTAAATAGCTTAGGTATTTATTAATTTTTTATTTTATATATATATTTTTTTAATAGTTTTTGCTATTAGCCACTATTAATTAAATTTATTATTACTATAATTACAGGTAGCGCTTGGCTATCTTAATATTACCATGTATTAATATTAATAGCTTTTTTTATAAAAAAAATAAATACTTAATTATATTTCTTTATTATTTAGCCGCTGGACTAAAAAAAAACTTATATAATAATTTAAAGTAAAGGTTAACTCCCTTTTATATATAACTAAAATAGTAACTAGCGCTTGCCTTTTTAAATACTAGGTTTATTTATTAGATAATATATTTTTTATTAATTACCTTGCTTTAATATCATGACTTTTTTTTTTATAATAAGATAGACTTAACTAGCGCTTGCCTTTTTAAATACTAGGTTTAGTTATTAACTAGTATATTTATTATTAATTATCTTGCTTTAAAAACTTCCCCTATAATAAAATAAGTTTTTTAAATATAACCCACCCTATCCCAAGCAAGCTTTTAATACCTACTAAAGCTAAATTTCCTATACTACTTTTATTATATTTAACACACCTTATATAGTATAGTAAAATATTTTTAATATAATAATAAAGTATAATTAAAATAAATACAAGGTTTTAAGCAAGCTCTTAACACACTATTTAAAATATAATAATAAAATATTTTTAATATACTAGTAAAGTATAACTAGGGTAAATATAAGGCCCTAAGCAAGTTTTTAATACCTATTATAGCTATTTTTTTTATTATTTTTTTTATTATGCTTAAAATATTTTTTAAGCACTAGGTGGTTTTATACTAAGTTAATAGCTACTAGTAATTTAATTAATTACTACTAGCTATTATAATAATAAGTATTATAATATTAAGGCTTTAAACCCTAGCTTACTATATTTTACTAAAAAATAGTAATACTAGGATTTAAAGTTAGGCTAGGCTTTATTAGCTACTTTAATTTAATTATATTATTTTTAATTTTTTAGTTTTAACCTAAACCCTATTTATTAAACCTTTAATTAATACCTAATTACCACCCTAGTTATTTATATCCTTTTTAACTAGCAAAGCCTTCCTGTTACTTTTTTAAAGCTTATTAAGTATTATAAAAAAGTTTTATATAAGGTATTAATTGCATGAATTACTTTATTAAGCTAGTTTTAATAATAAAAAGCTATATTAATATTTTTTTAAACTTTTATATAGCTGTTAGGGCAGCAGGTCTAGTTTATATTTATTAAATAATAATTATTATATAATATATTATTACAGGTAAAGGCTAGCATGTAACTTTTTTTTAATAGTATTTTATATAAATACTATGTTAGCCATAAATAAAGTAATTTAGTGCCTGTATAACTTATTTTTTTTTACTATTTTTAGTTTTTTTAAAAATTATTTTAGTATAGCTAAGGCAGGGTTATAAGCTTATTAGTGCTAGTATAGCTAAAAAATAAGTAAGTTACATATAATATTAAATATAAGGGCTAGGCTTAAAAAATAACTAGCCTATAATTAAAAAAAATAATAATAACTATTTACTAAAGCATTGCTATTAACTTTTAACTATACTAATATATAAAAAAACTTTAAAAACATGCTAGCAAAGTTTATAAAGCAGTTAATAAAATATATATAAAGTAAAAAGGTATAATAATATAAACTATAAGTAACCTTAGTATACTTATATTTAAAAGTATTATTTAAAAAATTAAAATCTTATTTAAAGTTATAAAGGCCTGCCTTTATATTTAAAAATATTACTTATTTAGGGCACCTATAAAAATAACTATAAATTAAATACCTTTTTTATTTTAAATCTTTTTTATTAACTAAAATATTAATTATTTTATATTAAATAGTATTAGGTTCTTGCTATTATAAAGGTTTATAAAAATTAAAATTATTATTATTTATAAAATTATAAGTTAAGAAACATACCAAGAAGTAAATATATAAAGTTAAAATAGTAATATGCTTATATACTTTAAAAATATATTTTAAAGTGCTTAAAAATAACCCTGGCTATATTATTTTATATTTTTTTTAAAAATAGTTTTTATAATAAATAAAGTGGCGCGCTGGGTAAGTAAAGCAAGCTTTATAAAATATTATATATTAGCGCGAATAATAAGGGCTAACATGGAATAATAAGGGCTTAAAAGCTTGTTTTTAAAAAGGTATAATATTAATAATAAAAAGAAAGAATATAAAAAATTTAAAATATATTAGTAAGTTTTTTAGTCCTGCAAGCCTGTATAGGCTAAAATTAAAATAATAAAAACTTACTATTTTTTTTTAATTAGGACTTCCTAGTATTAGCTAAAAAGTATTTAATAAAAGTATAAGCCTATCCTAAAGTAATATATTTTTTAATAATATATTTATAAATTACTTAAAAATTTTTTTTATAAAGCAAGTATTAAAGCATGCTGTTATAAAGCCTAAAAATATTTTACTTTTTTACTTAATATATTATATTTAAAAAGTGGCTTTTACCCTGCGCGGTGTTTTTATACTTATTATTTTTATACCTAATATTTAGGTGCAGGGACTTTAGCTTTATAATTAAAATTAAATTACTAGCTTATAAGTAATAATATGTGATATAATAACATGCTTATTATTTATAATATAGGTAAAGTTAGTGCAGGCAAAGTTAATACTAACAAAGTTAGTATTACTAAAGTTAGTTAAAATAAAGTTTATGTAAATAAAGTTAATAATAGTGTATACTAAGCTAGTATATACTAAATTAATATATACTAACTTAGTATATACTCCAGTGCGTAGTAAGCCAGTGCTAAAAAAGCTAATATTAATAAAATTATTATTAATAAAGCTACTACTAATAAAGTTAGTGCTAGTAAAGCTAGGATAATAATATTTAAATCCCTAGTATAATATTAGTATCTTTATTTATAATTTTTACTTTATTAATTTTATACACATTCTAGTAAATATAATCCCTTTTATACTTTTAGTATTAGCTATTATTTAATAGGGCGTTATTATATTTAAGCTTATTTTAATAGCTTTATAAATATTGCTAATACTACATTTATTATTTTATAAGTTACTAGTTAAAAAAGTTATATTAAAATTTATTATATATAGGTTATTTTAATGTACTAGTTTTAATTTAATATTAATAATAGCTAGCTTAGCCCTGGTAGCTAATTATAAACTAGTATAATATTATAAAGGGGCTAGTGCTAGTAATATAAGCCTTAGTAAGAATTTTTTAATTATATTATAATATTTAGGTAATCTAGTAGCTAAATAATTATTATATATAAGTTATATATTTATTATAACTTTAGCTAAATTTAAAGTATTTTTAATATAAATAAAAAAGTTTTAATTATAGTAAAAATAACTTATACCCCCTGGATAGCTTATAGTTTTTAACATATTAATATACTATTATTTATAGCAAAAAAATAATACTTTATACTTAGGTGCTATAAAAGTACTTAAATAATATAGGGTATAAGCACGGGCGTAGTAAAAAAAAGGGTAAAGCAAGCTTAATATTAATAAAAATATAAAGGTAAGTTAGTTAAAAAATAAAAAACCTGGTTTTACCTAAAAAAAATTATTTTATTTAGTTAGTTTAATTTATTATATATAAAGTATTATAATATTTTTTAACTTAGGAATTAACTTATATATTATAGCCCTAGCTAATTAAAAATAATTAAAAGATTTATATGATGTGGTTTTATTGCCAGTGTTGATGCCTTAGGCCACTTTATTGGCCGTGGTGATGCCAAGGCCTAGGAATATTAGTAGCCTTAAGAAATAATACTTAGGCCTTACCACCCTAGATAAAAGCTATATAAAACGCTTGGAGGCCTTAATAAAAAACCTTTAAAAAATTTTATATTTAATTTTTTTTATATATTTTTTTTTAATTACTTAGCCTTACTAGCCAGGTAATTTCTAGCGCTAGTATTATTATATTTAATAGTATATTTTTAATTATTTAATTAATAAGCTTTTTTAATACTATAGGATTTAATTAAATATAATAATAAAGTAATTACCATGCCTAATTATTAAAATTACTTAATAATATATTTATAATAAGGCTTATTAATAATATAAATTATTTAACACTACCTGTACCTTTTTAATAAAAAAAAAAATTAAAACTTAAAAAATTTTTAAGGGGCCCGAGAGCTATACTAAAAATATTA
Source organism: Aspergillus mulundensis (assembly GCF_003369625.1). Taxonomy (NCBI): domain Eukaryota; kingdom Fungi; phylum Ascomycota; class Eurotiomycetes; order Eurotiales; family Aspergillaceae; genus Aspergillus; species Aspergillus mulundensis. The sequence continues at coordinate 1,679,807 of NW_020797894.1, read as the reverse complement.
ATAAAAATAATTAATAATTATTTAACCTAAAAACCCCTTTTATTAACACTAGTAAAAAATATTTATTTAATTATTATTTTAAAAAACTTTGCGCTTGGGCAGTAAGGCAGCTAAAATTTTTTTTATAATTAATAATAATAAGGGTTATTACCTTGCCTGTATATTTAATTAAAAAATTATATTTTTAACTATATAAATAAAAAAGTTTAAAAATTTCTTAACTAGTAACTTAATTTTAGTTATATAAAAAAAATTTTATAATAACTATTATTATTACTAGCTTTTTAAAGCAAGGGTAATAATTAAGGGTATTAAACAAGGGTAATACTTATATTATAAAAATTATTAAAAAAAATAAAAAAAAAATATTAATTACTTTAACTAGTTTTTTATTTAATTTTTAATTTATTAAAACTTTTTTTTAATATTTTATTTAACTTTAATTAATTAATTATTATAAAATATTTTATAAACTTAATTAACCTTACTAACCCCGTGGTTATCGCGTAGTATAACTTATAATATATAAAGGTTAAGTTTTTTTAAAAATAAACTAGCTAAAATAAAAAAACCTAAGGGCTATTTTTTTAATTTACTTTTATAAATAACTTATTTTATAAGTGCTAAAAAAACGCCCGCGGCTAGCTATTTAATAAATTAATTACTTAAAAAATTTTTAATTTTAAGGGTATTACTAAGTATAAAGGCTGTATTAACTTAAATATAGCTAAAATATAAATTTAAAATATAAATTATTATTTTTATAATAAATATATTTTTTATAAATAAGACTTTAGCAAGTATAAAAAAGTTCTAGTTATTATTAATTTTTTTATTAGCTAAGTTAAAAAGCGCTAAAATACTTACTAGTTTTAAAAAAATTAAAAAACTATACCTAAATAAATCTCTAACCTTAAGTAACTTAAAAATTAGGTTTATTAAAACTTTAAAAAGTATTTTAATGCCTAAAAATACTATTTTTATTATTAAAATATAGCTTAAAATAGTACTAAAGTATAAAGTTATAATAGCTATTTTTAAGTTATTATTAACCTGCTTAAACACCCTATTTTTATAAAGGTTTAAATTATAAACTTTATTAATAAAGCTAAACCTAAACTTTAGGCTAAATAAGCTTATAATTATAATTACCTTATTATTTTTAAAATAATAATTAAATACTTTACCCTATACAAGCAAAGCCTTTATATAAAAGGGTTTACTTAAAAAGGCTTTAGTAATTATTTTTTTTATATAATTTTAATTTTAATAAAAAATCTAGCTATTATAACCTAAATATTATAAACTTAAATATTATTAAAATTACTTTAATTTAAGCCCTAGCTAAAAATTTTATATTAAAAGGTTATAATTAAAATTATTAACCTATTAATTAAAGTAATTAAAAAAAAAAGTATAAAACCTTTAATTTACCTTAATATTTAATACTAACTTAAACTTTAATAATATTAATTAAAAGGGATGGTGCACTTGCAACCACCTTTATTTTAATTATAATAATAATAAGTATTTTTACCCTAATTATTTTAAGCCACCTTATCCAGGAAACAAGACTAGCTACTAAATTTAAAAATATTAATAATTAAAATAATAAAAACTTTTAAATATATTTTTTTTATTATTATTAATTTTTTTAAATTTTTTTTAAAAACTTAAAGTAAAAGGACCCTAAGCCTTATATAATATTATTTATTTTTTAAGTTATTAAAACTAAGCTATATATTATTAGTAAAAATATTTTATAATACTAAGTAAGTATTAATATTAACCTTACTAGTACTAAGCACCTTTAAGTCCTTATTAATATAAATATAAAATAATTTTTTATTAATAAAAAATATTTATACCTATTATAATTATATAAGGTAAAGGGCTTGCTTAATAAACTTAAAGTTATTATAGCTAATAAATAATAAATAAAAGTATATAAAAGCTTTTAAGTACTACTTATGCTTAATAGTTAAAAGTATATTTATTATTTATAAAAAATAAATATTTTAAAATATATTATTATTTTAAAAAAGGACTGGCTTTATAAATACCTTTTAAAAGTAGACTTTAATATTAATAAAATATATTTCCTTGCTATTAATAGGAAACACCTTTTTATTATTAAGCTTATTTAAACTTAACCTAATATTAATAATATTTAAACTTTCTTAAAAATTATATTAATAAAATAAGCCAAGTGCCTATTATAAAAGTAAACCTAGTAAGCCTTTTTTATAATTATTTACCTTAATTTTAACTAAAATAAGGGCATAAAAAAGGGATTTAAAATATTAAAATTAGCTAAAAAAATTACTTAAAAGTTTATAAATTAGTTTAAAAAAAAACTTTTACTAACTCTCCCTTTAAAATAAAATATAATTTATAATATTAATATAGGTAATTTCTTTTTTATTAACTAACCCTTTTATTTACTTTTTTAAAAAAAAGCTTAAAAAATTAAAAAAGTAACTTACTAAGCTTTTAAAAAAGGGTATTATTTATATTTTTACTAGCCCTTAAAAATTTTTAGTTATTTTTATTTTAAAGCCTGGCGGTAAATGGTGTATATATATTAATTATTAATTATTAAACTAAAAAATTATTAAGAATAGCTATCTGCTTCCCTATATTAGGAACCTTATTAACCTTATAAAACTTACTTAATATTTTTTTAAAATTAACCTTTTTTTAGGATATTAGCAGGTGCGGATAAGCAAGGTATTAATTTAAAAAATAGCCTTTAATATTATTTTTAAAAAATATAAGTTTTTAATAATATTATTTAGGCTAAGCAACGCCCTAGCTACCTTTTAAATATTAATAAATTAAGTTTTTACCCCTTATATAAAAAAAACTTATGTTATATACCTTAATAATATTTTTATTTTTTTTAACTTTATTAAAAAATATAAAAAATACCTTTACTAAATTATAATAGCCCTTAAAAATAATAAGCTATTTACTAAAGGCTTTAAATGCACCTTTATTATAAAAAAATTAAAGTTTTATAATTATATTATTAGGCATGAATATGCTTAACCCATGCTAGTAAAGTTAAATATTATTTAAAATTAGCTAAAATCTTAAAATATTTATAAAGTTTAGTAATTTCTAGGCCTTGCCATGTATTACTAAAAATATATTAAAAATTTTATTAAAATTACTATATTACTATATAAACTTCTTAAAAAAAATACTATTAAGTAAAAAAGAAAAGTATTATATAGTATAATAAAATATTTAATATAAATTTATATTTATTACCTTAAAAAAATATTAATTAATACTTTAGTGCTTAAGATTATAAAGCTATATAAACCCTTTAAAATTAAAATAAATATTTTAAAGTAGGTAATTAATATGGTTTTTAGCTAGTAAAATAACTAAAAATATTAGTATTTTATTATTTATAATAGCTATAAACTTAATAATACTAAAAAAATTACTTAATATAAAAAAAAAGCTCCTTGTAATTAAAAAGGTATTATATTAATAAAATTATTACCTTAAAAATAGTACTATAATTAAAATTATTATTAATTATAAAAGTTTTAAGTACCTTATTACTATAAGAACTTACTTTAAGTAACTAGTATAATAGGTAAAAAAGTTTTAAATATATAACCTAAATATTTATTATTACCCGGGCGTAGAGGCTATTATTTTTAATACTTTTAATTAAAAACCTAACTTTATTAAAAATAGCCTTGCTAATAATTAAAATAACTAAAATAAAAAAACAGTAAATACTTGGGTTAAGCACATAATACTAATATTAATAATTATATTAGCTAAAAATAAAAAAAAATATTAAAAAAATATAATAATAACCTACCTTAAAAATAGTTAATTATTTAATAATAAATTTTTTATAAATTAAATATAATAAAAAAGTAAGAATTTTTATTAAAACCCTTAACTAGGCGCAAAACTTAACATTATAAAAAATATTTTTTTATATATTAAATTAAATAATTAAAAGGTACTATATTTATAAATGCCTTTTTAAAAGGACTTTATATATAAAATACATAAGTTTTATAGCCACCTAAAATATTTAAGCCTTTTAAGTATAATTAGTAATTATACTTAGTAGCCTATAATAAAAAAAAATATTTAATATATAATTCACGCCTGCCCTGCTTACTAAATTATATAAAGGTTATAACTAGGGCTAAAGCATAAGATATAATTTTATATATTTAAAAAAAACATGCAACCCTTTAAGTAATAAAAAATTAATTTTATTAAGGTACTACTAGTAATACCTAATAATAATAAATAAATTATTATAATTATTAATTATATAATAAGCTAGCTAGTTACTAAAGTTATTTTTAATACTAAAAATAAAATAGTAGCAAAATTTTTATATAAAAAATTTTTTATTTATTATGGGGCTATAATAAAATTAATATTAAATAATAATTTAAACCTATTATTTAAGGTTATTATTTATTTTATATAATTATTAAAAATAAAGCACCGTGTTACCATGTTATATTACCTTAAAATAAATAAGTATATTAAGTAATTAAATAAAATTTTTAGCTTAATGCTTATAAAAATATTACTTAAAAAATTAATAAAACTATAAAATTAATACTTAAACTAGGCATTATTTACTATATATATTAAATTATATAGTATTACTAGTATAAGTTTTTTTTAAATTTTTATATAGCATTTAACCGCGCCTTTTTATAAATAATATATTTATAAAAATTATTATTATAAAAAATTATATTTTTAAGTTATAGCATGCTTAAATTATTATTAATAAGTACTTATTAACTTATATTATTAAGTAATAGCATATTTATAACTATAAGGTAAAGTATTATTTATTTTAAAAAAATAATTAAGTTTTAGTTAAAAATAAAAACCTGTAAAAATTTAATACTAAGTAATTTAAATTTTATAAGGTGCTAAAATTACACTTACTAGGCATATATATTATTATTAAACTAAATAAATATGTTATTTATAATCTTGTTAATAAATAATACCTTATTTATATAAAAATTAATAATTTAAAAAAGCTTTAGGCAAGTATATAATTATAAAAAGCCTTTAAAAAATAAGGCTAAAAAATTATAAAATTAATTAAGGTATAATAAATTATTAACATTATTAAGCCTTTAACCCCCTTTTATTTTAACTTATTAATATAAACAAGGGCGAAATAAAATAAGCATAAAAATAAAAAATTATTTTTAAACTAAGTAAGGGAGGGTGCTACTATTAATAAGCTTACTATTAAAAATAAAAAGCATGCTAAAAAGGCAAGAGCTTTTAAGGCTAGTAATACTTTAGTAATAAAAATATTATAAATAAAAATTTATAACCTTATTTAATATATATTTTTAAAGTTAAAATTAAATAAAAAATAAACTCTAGAAAGAGACTTACTAATCCTAATTAATAATTTAATAAAAAAAACTATTAATAAATACCAAAAATATTAATTTTTAAAAAATACTAAAAAAACTAGTATTAAGCATAACTTTACTATTATTATTTTAAATTATTATATTTAAAAAAAAGTATTTTATAAAAAAAAAAAGTATAATACTTAGGCTAAAAAGAACCTAGCAAGTAGCTTATTAATATTTTATTTATATTATTTAAAAAAAAAATTAAACTAACTTATACTTTATTACTATTATAAACTATTTTATTACTAGTATTAATTATATTTAGGTTTTTTAAGCTACTTAAAGTAAATACTACCTGCTATTTTATATTTAAATTTACCTTGCTAAACTTTGCAAGCTTTTTATTTATAGTTATTTTATTATTAATATTTATTTTTATATTTTTATTTTTATTAAAACCTAAATTATTATTTAAAACCTTGCGGAAGCAACTAATTTTTTTTTAAATTTTAAAAATAGGATTTTTCTTTTTTACTATTTTATTAAATATTACTTGCAAGCCTGGGACACTTAATATTAATAATTAAAAATATTATTAATTAACTTAAAAAAAAAGACTTACTTTTAAAAAAAAAATATTAATAAGGGACTAAAACTAAAAAAGGGATTTAAATAAATTAGGTTAATATATATTTTAATATTAATAATACTAATTTTTATATTAAAAAAAATTTTAAAAAAAAATAGTTAAAAGTAAAAAAATACTTACTTATACTAGTTAAGTTTATAACTTAAGATTATTTTAAAAAAAACTATATTATTTAAACCTTTAAATATATTAATAAGCCTAAGGGGCTGGTAGCAGGGTAAAAAAAAAATATTAAACTAAAAAAAAATAATAATAAGGGAAAGCCCTAGTATAAAAGCTTAATTATATTAATAAGTTAAATCTTAACTTAAGTTACTAGGATTAACTTTAAAATAAAGTAAGTAAAAATATATTATTAATTAAAAAGCCCTTAAATTATTAAGGCCTATTAAAAGTACTTCCAGGCTCTTTTATATAATAATTAAAAAAGGCTATTATAAAAGCTTTTTATTAAAAAAATTATAGGGTAGGATAATAAACTTTTATATAAAATTTAAAACTTTATTAAAAAGCTTAAAAAAAAAAAGTAAAAAGTAGGTACTAGCTTAAAAATAGTATAATATTTTTAAGAAAATTTAGGGCTTATTATAAGATTTTTAATACTATTAATTATATTACTAGGATTTATGGATTTTATTTTCTTATTATTACTAAAATTAATTTTTAAAATAATAAATTATATGGGCTTCTTGCCCTTGCTCCCGCCTAGTAATTAATAATTATATTTAAATATTTTTTTAAAATTTACTTACTTTTTTAAAGCCTGCTTTAATAATAACACTACTTGCTTTTTTATTACGTAAATTTTATTTATTTTTATTATATAAATTACTATATTAAAGGTCCTATACTTTTTAATAAATTTATAAAATATTAGTAATTAAGCACCATAAGGTAAAAAAAAAAACTTATATTATTAACTTATTATTTTACTTAATAAGTTAAGGGGCTATTACGGTTTAAAAAAGGTACTAGGCTTATTAATATATAAAAATATAATAAGTATAAGCTTTTTAAAAAAATATTTAACCCTTAAGCTTTAGGGCTTAAATACATATAATAAAAATTACTTTAAATAATATTTTATAATTATTACAGGCTACTTTTAAATTAATAATAATACCTTATTATTATAGGGCTATAGTAAACTATTAATATTAATTTTTAATAGTATAAACTTTACATGTATTAAGCCTAGTAAATACCTAGTTTAGATTTTTATATATTAAAAAAAAAGTTTTAAATAGCTTTAAAAGCTTATAAGGTTTTATAAATATAAATAACATGTTAGCTTTTATTATTATTAACTAAGTTAAAAAAAGAAGGGAGTACTTATTAAAAAAGTTATAAATAAATTATTTATTATTTTACTACTAGTGCGGCTAGTCCTTACCTTTTTAAAAAAAAAGAAGTTATTATAGCATTTTACTTATACTTAAAAAATAACATGCTAAACTTTTTAGGGGCTATAATAAAAAATTTTAATAAAAAAAAAGTAAAAAAAAAAGTTAAAATAATTAAAAAATTTATGGGGAGTTCTAGGGAAATAAAAAAAATAAGTAAAAAAATATTATTTATTAATAAAAGGGATAATATTATAGTAAAAGTATTATTAATAATAAGTAAGTTATTAATAAAGGCCTTTATAATTACTATAATAATAAAACCTTACCTTAAATACTTTAAATATTTTATTAAAAAGCTTTTTTTTAAATAAATAGTAAATAGTTGCTATTATAAAATTTAAAATAAAAAATAYTTAATATTACTAGCTATAAAAGCCAAGATTATTATTTATAAAAAATATATTAAAAGTAAGCGCCTTAAGTAAAAAAAAAATATTATTATATATTATAATTTAAAGGCAAGAACTAAAAAAAAAAAAAGCTATAAAATAAAAATAAATAAAAAAAAATATAAAAAAAAATTAAAAAAATTAAAAAAAAAAGTTTTATATAAGCGCGGGGTTAGCCTTACTTTAAAAYTAAATTTTTATTAAAATTTATAATAAACTTTTATTATTAATTTTTTAAAAGGGCTAGCCTTTTTAAAAAGTTAATARCTTATAATTTTAACCTTTTTTTTAAACTTTTTTTACTTTTTATTTTATTTTATTTTAATAAAATAAAAAGTAAGTTAAGGCAAGCTATACCTAGTAAAATTTTTAAAAATAAAATATAAATAAGGGCCACTATAATTAATAATATTAAGTTAAAAATATATTAAATGGTTTTTATTAATATTAGCAAGCTAGGATTTTTTAATTTTATACTTAAAAAAATTATTTTATAATTTATAAATTTTTTTATTATAAAAAATAATATTATTTTTTATATACTATAGTGTATTTTTTTTTATTTATAATAAGTTAGGGACTTTAATAAAGGTTTTTAATTTTTTATATTTTTATTAAAATATATTTAAAAATAAGGGTTAATATTAAGGGTGTTATTTTATTTAAATAAAAAAAATATAATTTTATTTTTAGTATTAATATCTTAGGCTATTTTATTAATTATAATAATATTAAGGCCTAAAAATATTAATAACCTTAAAAAATAATATTTAAGCTTTATTATTTTAAATAAAAGTTATATAAAGCGCTTAAAGGCCTTAATAAAAAATTTTTAAAAAATTTTATATTTAGTTTCTCCCCTATATATTCTTTCTTAATTACCTGGCCTTACCGGCCGGGTGATCTCCAGCGCTAGCGTTATCACATAACTACCGGCCTATTATTAATAGTTTATATATTTTTTAGTAATAAATTAATTACAAAGATCTAGCTAGTTATATTAAGTAATAATTTTAAAAAAAGGCTTATTAAAATAGGCTTATTATAAAAAAGCACTAGTTAATAATACTTTAATAACCTTTAATATTTAACCTGTGCATAATTAAGGCAAATGCTATAATATTAATTACCTTAAATAATTATAGTTTATATTCTAAAGTTAAAAATATTATTTATTTTTATTATTTGTAGGCTAGCGCGTGTAAAAACCAAGGTTAAAGGTAGTTTAAAAAAATTATTATATTAGCTATTATTAAATAAAAGTTAGCTAGTAGTAAGCTAGTGTGGTTTCATCGCCGGTGTTGATGCCTTAGGCCACTTTATCGGCCGTGGCAATGCCAAGGCCTAGGGATATTAGTAGCCTTAAAAAATAATACTTAGGCCTTACTACCTTAAATAAAAGTTATATAAAGTGCTTAAAGGCCTTAATAAAAAAATTTTAAATAATTTTATATTTAGTTTTTTTTTTATATATTTTTTTTAATTACCTAGTTTTACTAGCCAGGTAATTTCCAGTGCTAGTATTATTATATTTAGTAGTATATTTTTAATTATTTAATTAATAAGCTTTTTTAATACTATAAAATTTAATTAAATATAGTAACAAGGTAATTACCATACCTAATTACTAAAATTACTTAATAATATATTTATAGTAAGGCTTATTAATAATATAAATTACTTAATACCGCCTATACCTTTTTAATAAAAAAAAAAAAATTAAAGCTTAAAAAATTCTTAAGGGGCCCAAGAGCTATATTAAAAATATTAATAAAAATAATTAATAATTATTTAACCTAAAAACCCCTTTTATTAATACTAGCAAAAAATATTTATTTAGTTATTATTTTAAAAAACTTTATACTTAGGTAGTAAGGTAGCTAAGATTTTTTTTATAATTAATAATAATAAGGGTTATTACCTTGCCTATATATTTAATTAAAAAATTATATTTTTAATTATATAAATAAAAAAGTTTAAAAGTTTTTTAACTAGTAACTTAACCCTAGTTATATAAAAAAAATTTTATAATAATTATTATTACTACTAGCTTTTTAAAGCAAGGGTAATAATTAAGGATATTAAGTAAAAATAATACTTATATTATAAAAATTACTAGGAAAAATAAAAAAAAAAATATTAATTACTTTAACTAGTTTCTTATTTAATTTTTAATTTATTAAGACTCTTTTTTAATATTTTATTTAATTTTAATTAACTAATTATTATAAAATATTTTATAAACCTAATTAACCTTACTAACCCCGCGGTTATCGCGTAGTATAACTTATAATATATAAAGGTTAAGTTTTTTTAAAAATAAACTAGCTAAAATAAAAAAACCTAAGGGTTATTTTTTTAATTTACCCTTATAAATAACTTATTTTATAAGCACTAAAAAAACGCCCGCGGCTAGCTATTTAATAAACTAATTATTTAAAAAATTTTTAATTTTAAGGGTATTACTAAGTATAAAAATTATATTAACTTAAATATAGCTAAAATATAAATTTAAAATATAAATTATTATTTTTATAATAAATATATTTTTTATAAACAAGACTTTAGTAAGTATAAAAAGGTTTTAATTATTATTAATTTTTTTACTAGCCAGGCTAAAAAGTGCTAAAATACTTGCTAGTTTTAAAAAAATTAAAAAATTATACTTAAATAAATCTTTAATTTTAAGTAACTTAAAAATTAAGTTTATTAAAATTTTAAAAAGTATTTTAGTGCTTAAAAATACTATCTTTGCTATTAAAACATGGCCTAAAATAATATTAAAGTATAAAGCTATAATAACTACTTTTAGGTTACTATTAGCTTATTTAAATATCCTATTTTTATAAAGGTTTAAATTATAAACTTTATTAATAAAGCTAAACCTAAACTTTAGGTTAAATAGGCTTGTAACTATAATTACCTTATTATTTTTAAAGTAATAATTAAATACTTTACCTTATATAAGTAAAACCTTTATATAAAAGGGTTTACTTAAAAAAGCTTTAGTAATTATTTTTTTTTATATAGTTTTAGTTTTAGTAAAAAATCTAGCTATTATAATTTAAATACTATAAATTTAAATATTACTAGGACTGCTTTAATTTAAGCCCTAGCTAAAAATCTTATACTAAAAAATTATAATTAAGGCTATTAACCTACTAGTTAAAATAATTAAAAAAAAAGTATAAAACCTTTAATCCGCCCTAGTACTTAATACTAACCTAAACCCTAATAATATTAATTAAAAAAAATAGTATACTTATAACTACCTTTATTTTAATTATAATAATAGCAATTATTTTTACCTTAATTATTTTAAGCTGCCTTATTTAAAAAACAGGACTAGCTACTAAATTTAAAAGTATTAGTAGCTAAAATAATAAAGGCTTTTAAATATATTTTTCCTACTATTATTAACCTTTTTAAAAAAAATTTTAAAAACTTAAAGTAAAAAAACCTTAAGCCTTATATAATATTATTTACTTTTTAAGTTACTAAAACTAAGCTATATATTATTAATAAAAATATTTTATAATACTAGGCAAGTATTAATACTAACCTTACTAGTATTAAGTACCTTTAAGTTTTTATTAATATAGGCGTAGGATAATTTTTTATTAATAAAAAATATTTATACCTACTATAACTATACAAGGTAAAAGGCTTGCTTAATAAACTTAAAATTACTATAATTAATAAATAGTAAGTAAAAGTATATAAAAGCTTTTAAGTACTACTTGCGCTTAATAATTAAAAGTATATTTATTATTTATAAAAAATAAATATTTTAAAATATAATATTATCCTAGGGAAGAACTAGCTTTATAAATACTTTTTAAAAATAAACTTTAGTATTAATAAAATATATCTCCCTGTTATTAATAAAAGACACCTTTTTATTATTAAGCCTATTTAAACTTAACCTAATATTAGTAATATCTAAACTTTCCTAAAAATTATATTAGTAAAGTAAGCTAAATACTTATTATAAAAGTAAACCTAGCAAGCCTTTTTTATAATTATTTACCCTAATCCTAATTAGGATAAGGGCACGAAAAAAAAATTTAAGGCATTAAAATTAGCTAAAAAAATTACTTAAAAGTTTATAAATTAGTTTAAAAAAAAACTTTTATTAACTCTTTTTTTAAAATAAAATATAATTTATAATATTAACACGGGTAATTCCCCTTTTATTAACTAACCTTTTTATTTGCTCTCCCAGGAAAAGCTTAAGAAATTAAAAAAGTAACTTATTAAGCTTTTAAAAAAAATATTATTTATGTTTTTACTAGCCCTTAAAAATTTTTAATTATTTTTATTTTAAAACCTGGCGGCAAATAGTGTATATATATTAATTATTAATTATTAAACTAAAAAATTATTAAAAATAGCTATTTACTTTCTTGTATTAAAAACCTTATTAATTTTATAAAACCTACTTAATATTTTTTTAAAATTAACCTTTTTTTAAAATATTAGCAGGTATAAATAGGCAAGGCATTAATTTAAAAAATAGCCTTTAATATTATTTTTAAAAAATATAAGTTTTTAATAATATTATTTAGGCTAAGCAACGCCCTAGTTACCTTTTAAATATTAATAAATTAAGTTCTTGCCCTTTATATAAAAAAAACTTATGTTATATACCTTAATAATATTTTTATTTTTTTTAACTTTATTAAAAAGTATAAAAAACACCTTTATTAAATTATAATAGCCCTTAAAAATAACAAGCTATTTACTAAAGGCTTTAAGTATACTTTTATTATAAAAAAATTAAAGTTTTATAATTATATTATTAGGTATAAATACGCTTAACCCATGCTAGTAAAGTTAAATATTATTTAAAATTAATTAAAACCTTAAAATATTTATAAAGTCTAGTAATTTTTAGGCCTTGCCATGTATTATTAAAAATATATTAAAAACTTTATTAAATTATTATATTATTATATAAACTTCTTAAAAAAAATACCGCTAAGCAAAAAAAAAAGTATTATATAGTATAATAAAATATTTAATATAAACTTATATTTACTACCTTAAAAAAGGTATTAATTAATACTTTAGTGCTTAAAATTATAAAGCTATATAAACCCTTTAAAATTAAAATAAATATTTTAAAGTAGGTAATTAGCATAGTCCTTAGCTAGTAAAATAACTAAAAATATTAATATTTTATTACTTATAATAGTTATAAACTTAATAATATTAAAAAAAATTACTTAATATAGGAAAAAAAGCTCCTTATAATTAAAAAAGTATTATATTAATAAAATTACCACCTTAAAAATAATACTATAACTAAAGTTATTACTAACTATAAAAGTTTTAAGTACCTTGCTACCATAAAAACTTACTTTAAGTAATTAATATAGTAAGTAAAAAAGTTTTAAATATATAACTTAAATATTTATTATTACCCGGGCGTAAAGGTTATTATTTTTAATATTTTTAATTAAAAACTTAACTTTATTAAAAATAGCCTTGCTAATACTTAAAGTAACTAAAATAAAAAAATAATAAATACTTAGGTTAAGTATATAATATTAATACTAATAATTATATTAGCCAAGAACAAGAAAAAATATTAAAAAAATATAATAATAACCTACCTTAAAAATAATTAATTACTTAATAATAAATTTTTTATAAATTAAATATAATAAAAAAGCAAGAATTTTTATTAAGGCCCTTAACCAAGCGTAAAACTTAATATTATAAAAAATATTTTTTTATATATTAAACTAAATAATTAAAAGGTACTATATTTATAAATACCTTTTTAAAAAAAAACTTTATATATAAAATATATAAGTTTTATAACTACCTAAAATATCCAGGCCTTTTAAACGCGATTAATAATTATACTTAATAATTTATAATAAAAAAAAATATTTAATATATAGTTTATGCCTACCTTATTTACTAGGTTATATAAAAATTATAACTAGGGCTAGAGCGTAAGGCGTAATTTTATATATTTAAAAAAAATATACAACCCTTTAAGTAATAAAAAATTAATTTTATTAAGGTACTATTAATAACACCTAATAATAATAAATAAATTATTATAATTATTAATTATATAACAGGCTGGCTAGTTACTAAAGTTATTTTTAATATTAAAAATAAAATAGTAATAAAATTCTTATATAAAAAAATCTTTATTTACTATAAGGCTATAGTAAAATTAATATTAAATAATAATTTAAACTTACTATTTAAGGTTATTACTTATTTTATATAATTATTAAAAATAAAGCATTGTGTTACCACGCCATATTACCCTAAAATAAATAAGTATATTAAGTAATTAAATAAAATTTTTAGCTTAATACTTATAAAAATACTACTTAAAAAATTAATAAAATTATAAAATTAATACTTAAACTAGGTATTATTTACTACATGTATTAAATTATATAGTATTACTAGTATAAATTTTTTTAAACTTTTATATAATATTTAACCGCGCCTTTTTATAAATAATATATTTATAAAAATTATTACTATAAAAAAATTACATTTTTAAGTTATAATATACTTAAATTATTATTAATAAATATTTATTAGCTTATACTATTAAGTAATAATATATTTATAATTATAAAGTAAAGTATTACTTATTTTAAAAAAATAATTAGGTCCTAGTTAAAAATAAAAACCTGTAAAAATTTAATATTAAGTAGTTTAAACCTTATAAAATACTAAAATTATATTTACTAGGCATATATATTATTATTAAATTAAATAAATATATTATTTATAATTTTATTAATAAATAACACCTTATTTATATAAAAGTTAATAATTTAAAAAAGCTTTAGGTAAGTATATAACTATAAAAAGCCTTTAAAAAGCAAGGCTAAAAAATTATAAAATTAATTAAAATATAATAAATTATTAATATTATTAAGTTTTTAACCCCCTTTTATTTTAACTTATTAATATAAACAAGGGTGGAATAAAATAAGCATAAAAATAAAAAATTATTTTTAAACTAAGTAAAAAAGGGTGCTACTACTAATAAGCTTATTACTAAAAATAAAAAGCATGTTAAAAAGGCAAGAGCTTTTAAGGCTAGTAACACTTTAGTAATAAAAATATTATAAATAAAAACTTATAACCCTATTTAATATATATTTTTAAAATTAAAATTAAATAAAAAATAAACTCTAGGGAGAGACTTACTAATCTTAATTAATAATTTAGTAAAAAAAACTATTAATAAATGCTAAAAACGCTAACCTTTAAAAAATATTAAAAAAACTAGTATTAAATATAACTTTACTATTATTATTTTAAATTATTATATTTAAAAAAAAAGTATTTTATAAAAAAAAAAGTGTAATATTTAGGCCAGGAAGGACCTAGTAAGTAACTTACTAATATTTTATTTATATTATTTAAAAAAAAATTAAACTAACTTATGCTTTATTATTATTATAAATTATTTTATTACTAGTATTAATCATATTTAGGTTTTTTAAGCTACTTAAAGTAAATACTACCTATTATTTTATATTTAAATCTGTCTTACTAAACTTTACAAGCTCCTTATTTATAACTATTTTATTATTAATATTTATTCCCATGTTTTTATTTTTATTAAAACCTAAATTACTATTTAAAACCTTGCGGAAGTAACTAATTTTTTTTTAAATTTTAAAAATAAAATTTTTTTTTTATTATTTTATTAAATATTGCTTGCAAGCCTAGGACACCTAATATTAATAATTAAAAATATTATTAACTAACTTAAAAAAAAAACTTACCTTTAGGAAAAAAATATTAACAAGGAACTAAAACTAAAAAAAAATTTAAATAAATTAAGTTAGTATATATTTTAATATTAATAATACTAATTCCTATATTAAAAAAAAATTTTAAAAAAAAAATAGTTAAAAATAAAAAGGCGCTTACCTGTACTAGTTAAGTTTATAACTTAAAATTATTTTAAAAAAAACTATGCTACTTAAACTTTTAAATATATTAATAAGCCTAAGGGGCTGGCAGTAGGGTAAAAAAAAAATAAAAAGCTAAAAAAAAAATAATAATAAAAAAAGCCCTAGTATAAAAGCTTAATTATATTAATAAGTTAAATTTTAACCTAAGTTACTAAAATTAACTTTAAAATAAAGTAAATAAAGGCATACTACTAGTTAAAAAGCCCTTAAATTATTAAGGCTTATTAAAAATGCTTCCGGGCTTTTTTACATGGTAATTAAAAAAAGTTATTATAAAAGCTTTTTA